>NW_018252422.1:13730-14064 GCF_001263595.1 Phalaenopsis equestris
TATTTCCATATTATTCTCCTTTGTTCACTGAGCAAGAGGGTATTATTATTTTTTTTGTGATTTTTCTACACCAAGATATGAATTTTTGAAGTTGGGAATCATTTTCTAATTTATTTGATTCCCTATTTATCTATTTAAATGTGTGATGCCACCTTATCCTAGGCAGCTCAGAACGACGATGCAGTGCGCTCCCAATCATTGCGCTTTCCACCTAGGCATGCCACGCAGCCCGCGGTTCACGCACCGAGAGTTCATCCTGCTAGATCTCGTCCGTTGATAAGATAAACACGCTATCGGATGGCTCCCCATCATCGTCCCCAAATAGGCTACCATG
>NW_018252422.1:14344-15420 GCF_001263595.1 Phalaenopsis equestris
GGTGTTGGTCTTGAGCTATCTTAGAGGCTCTGTATGAGGGAGATTTGATAGGGCTTTGTCTTAGTTCAGTGTGGTGATGGTGTGGTTGAGTTTAATTTGGATTTGGTGCACTGTGGATGTGTGGTGGAGAATGTCCTGTTTCCGGCAAAGATTTGAGCTTCAAAATTGAACTCCGGCAAGGAGAATTAGGGCAATGGAATGGTTGGATTGCTTTGTGGATGTCTTAAGGAAGCTAAGTGAGTAATTTCAGAGACTATCTTTAAGAAATTTTTAGCACACCTTCATGGCCATGGAGGTGGAGCTTTTCTAAAAATAGCTTAGGGTGGCTCTGTGGGCCAATGTATGGGTGCAAAGTGTTGCTTATGTGGAGGACAGAGAGGCTCTAAAGTTCAAATGAGATCAGGTGGCCTCTAGGTTTGAGATTGGTTTGGATTTCTTGAGAGTGGCTCACGGTTTTGGCTCCTCCGGTGGGTGACTAGGTTGACCGGTAAGGCTAGGGGAGGTGGCCAGGAGGTGAGGTAAGCAGAGGAATCTATCACAATAATTTATTTGGGTAGGTGTTTAGTTTTGGCAAAAATCCCTTAAGCTTAAGCAATTTTGGAAATAAATCCCTTGATTCGGGGATCCTTTGGTCCATGGCTCCTTTGGGTGGTTCCATGGGGTTTAGCCTAGTTAATAAGGTTTAAAATTTAGTTGTGGCGGCTTTGCCTTAACCAATTTGGCTAGATTGGGTCAACTTTTTGTGAAGGGGTCCGTGTAAGTCAATTTGGCTTAAAGTGGGTTTGGGTTAGGCTACCCATGACTTTGATCCAAATTGATTGATCAACATTGTGTAGATGATTTTAAAGAAGATTTTTGGTGAAGTATTGAAGTAATTTTGAGTTCAATTGGAAACTCAATTTGAAGGATTTTGAGATTTTGGTCAATTTGGGCATGTCGGACTAGACCTGGTCTTAGGTTGAGCTAGGCTTAGAATTTGTCTCAATTGAATTGTCCAAACGATCAAATAAGATGTTATGAATATTTTTTCATGAAGGAATGGAGTGAAAATTTTTGGGCTAAGGCAATCAATTTGG
>NW_018252422.1:16770-19568 GCF_001263595.1 Phalaenopsis equestris
TTCATTTAAACTATGAAAAATATGGGGTCAGTTTGATTTCATATTTTTCAAAACTATATATATATATATATATATATATTAAATGTCCTTCCGAACCGGGCGACGAGATTTTGATTCCGGTGGCCAACAGCTTCCAACGAGCAACTCCACAGCCAAGAAATAGAGCCAACAATGACGTTCGACCCTCTAGGTCCTCGTGAATCGACCTCTACTACCCAGAAGAAGGAGCTTCGTATGCAGGTTGTCGCACTTACTTCTGATATTGAGGCCAGAGGCACTGCTGAGGTTGTTGCACAGGACTCCACCCGCTAGCCTAAAAAAGTTCAAAGATGATGTTGAAGATGAAGGAAGATTTTGACGTGATAGTACGTCATGAACGGTGGAGAGGAAAGAGGTCAGTTGAGGATGAGTCTGACGATGATGATGATTAGAGGACGTATGAGTAGGGGCTTATTTTATTATTATTTGGTTATTTAACACAATTTAATGAACAAACATTATATTTTATGTCCAAATATTTATTTTGGTTAGTTTAATGCAATGATTTTCTTCTATTTCTATTAGGATATCAACATTATTACTACTAGAATATTTGATTAATAATTGATTGAATTAGTACACTGCGTTGTATGAAAATTATAATATTAGGATTACAACTGTGGAAATTGTAGTGCTGAAGAAAGGTATATATTTTTTCATGCTACAAATTTTCGAAAGCTTACAGATATTATTTCGACAAACTTCTGTAATTCTTACATTCAGTACACGTCGGTTATTTTAGTGACGGTGCGCGGAAGATATGTTGAAGAACTAATTTCTGACAGCCTATAATGTGACGCAGCAGAGTAATTTTTATTTTTGTTCCAGTTTTCTGATGATGTAAACTGTCGATTTTTGGCGATGGGCACCAAAAATTCTGCTACATTTTTTCGACGATTGTGCCACACTTTCTAACATTTGCGCTACACTTTACCGAAAGACCAAGCCATCAAAAATAATTGACGGCTTACTAACTATATCAAATTAAAGTCTATTGTGATGGATGTCTATCATCGAGAAAATGTTTACACATGTAAGCCGTAGGTAACTCAGTCAGTAAAATAATTATCGACAAATGTCTTAGCTACATCTACAAAGAAGTCATTAAGCCGTAAAAAATTTTAAAAACTGACAGCTTTTGAATGGTTTTTTACGGTTTTTAAGCCATTGGAATTAGACTCTTTTTTTGAGGTGTCACTTTTTTTAAGAAAATTATAGTAATATTTTTTTATGTGATATTAATAATTTAAGTGTTATGCATGTAAAAATAAAAATTTAAGTCTTAAATATGTTAATACTTAAGAATTGTGTCTCATGTGTGTAAGTCTTAAAAAAAAAGATCTTATTCTGAATATCGCATAAAAAAATATTTTTAATGATATGCCATCAATAGATTTTTATCATTCTGCATGAATCTCAAAATATTTCATAGATCTAGAAATATTTGTTTATTGGAGATATTACATATATCTAAAACTTTTTTTGAAATATAAATGCTCAACTTTTGCTTTGATTTCAACAAACTTATAGTCAAACTGACCAGCTCGACGAGACGAATCCAATGATACCATATTTGGTAAAATTCGAGTCAAATGAAGATTAGATCAAGCTTAATTGGAAGGTTAAACAAAATCTAAATTTGACAAGTTTGTAGCCAAATCGAACGACTTGACAAAAAGAATCTATCAAACCCAAAATCAATCATTTTCAATATTGTTAACATGATTAAATGTGTATAGATTATATGAACAAGTTTTAAGCTTGTTTAAACTTTGGGCTCGTTTACACCACTAGTGTTGTCTTTAGATTACATTAAACTATATAAAATAACCATTAAGAATAAATACTCTTTTCCTAGAATTGGCGATTTATTTGGTCAATATAGCTTTTCATGAACATATCAATATAGTCAAGTGTATTTATGTATCCTCATAAAGGTTAAAGGTTAATTGAATACAGACCACCCGAAACATTGATATTTACAAGTTAATCAACCATGTAATTTTTTTGAGCTAATAAAGTGATGCATTTACATGGGGAACGATCAAGCTATTGAGAATTTTATAAAAATGAAAAATGCGGTTGAGGATTCACTGTCAATTTTAATATTTGGATGAGAAATTGAAAAGTGGATGAAAGAAGATGGTTGATATCTAAATAACAAGTTTGGGTGGTATGTACAAGCAATACAATACATGTTATGGATTAGGCCGCTTGTTAATATTGTTTAGACAAGTTGTTATTAGTGTCTCTCAACAATTAAAATCACATTGCAAAATTATCATTGCATATCTTGGAGTTAACATCAATTCTTTATTATTTTATATTTGAAATAATTAATGTAAAAATAAATTGTTTGTCCTTGATAGGCCATCAATAAATGAGTATTTCACTATTTTTTTAAATTAATATAGTGATATTTTTATGTGATATGAAATATTTAGGTGGTATAAATATAACAAATAAAACTTCGGTGTTAGATATATAAATATATAAGAATTGGGTGGTGGGCATGCATGTAAATACCCCATTCTATACGAGAAAATATTATATCTAGAGTTCGGACATAGAAGTCCCGATGTAGAGTTACGTTCGGGCACCAATTAAATTTTGGCGTGTGTCTTGTCTAAAAATCAAAGAAGCCTAAAGTCCGACCCAATCATGGAGTACAACATGGTTGCACTCGAAATTTTTCTTCAATGCAGATATGTCGTACACTGACTTTCACATTGAATTATTTATTTGGATGTTTTTTACTT
>NW_018252422.1:22667-32969 GCF_001263595.1 Phalaenopsis equestris
TATTTATTATTTTATATTTGAAATAATTAATGTAAAAATAAATTCTTTGGCTTTATAGGCCATCAATAAATGCGTATTTCACTTTTTGTAAGATTAATATAGTGATATTTTTATGTGATATGAAAGATTTAGGTGGTATAAATGTAAAAAAACAAAACTTCAATGTTAGATATATAACTATATAAGAATTGGGTGGTAGGCATGCATGCAAATACCCCATTCTATGAAAGAAAGTATTACATTAGGAGTCTGGACGTAGGAGTCCCGACGTAAGGTTTTGTCTGGACTGCAATTAAAATGTACCGCGTGTCCTTGTTTAAAAAACAAAAAACCTGAAGTCCAACCCGGTCATGGAGTCGAACATAGTTGTATTTGAGATTTTTCTTCAGTACAATCTTGTTGTACACTATGACATTCACATCAAATTATTTATTTGGATATTTTTTTTCTTAATATAATATAGTTGTACTAAAGTAAAACCTCAAATACAAGATTGTCGTACTCCATGACTAGGTTGGACTCAAGGTTTCTCTATTTTTTAGACATAATTACAATCAAAGTTTAATTGGAATCTAGATGTAATTCTATCTCTAGACTCCATACATTATATTTTCTAATTCCATACACGTGCATTCATGCATAATAACCATGAACTCCAATTTCTTCTACTTTGAATTTGAATCATGATCTCCGTCTCAAAATAGCCTTTCATTCTGCCACGCAAGGCACACAAGCGAATCACCTACTCCATGCCGCCCTAGAAGCTCAAAATCCTCAAATAAATGGAGAATTGGGTCAAAGATAACATCTTGATTAATCTGAAACCCATCAAGGAAACATGGCAACCACAATATTTCTTGTATGATCTTTTGCCAAGAGCTTCAACGGTGAAGTTAGAGAACTCAGAGAATGCTTGAAGGATTATATTGGTAAAGTGGAGTTCTTCATTGGGATGTGAAAGGTGGGAAAACTCACTGGTCTATCCGGCGAGGGGAATGAAGATCAGAACATTCTCTATAATTTGGTGTCCAGTTTAAGGAAGATAGAGGAGAGGGCTTGGGGATGTTAGGAAGGGAGAAACTGCGCGGTTTTTAGCTGAAAATTTGACTGGGTAGTAAAGCTCTGAGCTTTTGGTACCCATCAGCCGTTGTGAGGGAAGGGTGCATTTGTTGTTCACTAGTAAGATGTCAGAGGCAACCTTTCTAATTTTTTGTTTTGTGTTTTCTAATAGTTGCTGACTTTGTTTGGGTGTACTAATTGGGGGCAGAGAAATAGCAAATGTTGTGTAGGAAAATTTATTACGTTCATATAAAAAACGTAACTCTACATGCGGAAGTCAATCCACAAATGTCACATGTCAATCATTTTTTTATTATATTATTATAGAGAATTCATTTGAAACGATGTTAGAAACTGCGTGGCCTAACTTGGCCCATTGTAGGATATTAATGCACCATTTTAACTTTGAAAAATAACGCGCCAGAAATTTGAAAACAAATTTAGAAAAGCAGTACAACTATAAGGTTTAAGTTCTAAAGATTTTTTTATTGTGGAATATCAGAAGAATAAAAATCATTATTGTTGTCAAAATTAGAAAAAAATCTGAAGTATGGAGAACTAGTAGAGTAGTAACTTGAATAACTCTGAGGTCATATCTATTTTTCATTCTTGTGATGATATTATATACTTGAACTCATTGGTAAGTTTGAAATAAAACTTCATTTATATTGTTAATCTGAAACTTTTTTTGAGTCTTTTGATGCATGTAATATTTAATATCCAAGGAGACCATATTGATTTGGTGCTGATGACATGCACAGATAAAAAGCATATTTTTACTCATCAAATAAGATGAAATTTGCTATAGAAAGCTTTGAATTTGTATTACTGCATATATTATTGATCATTTCCTCAAATACAATCTTGTTGAAATGGTTCTAATTATATATTTAGAAAACACATAGTAACTAGAAAGCAAAGAAGATCATTTTGTAGAGATTTAGTGCATATATTATTGTATTTTTTGTTAATATTGACTTTTCTTTTTATATTTGTTTTGTTCTTCAATTTAAAAAATTATATGTAGAATGAATGAGTGTTTAACTTTTTCTTTTCCCCATTCCATTAAATAGTTGATTTATCCTTCGTACAATCATGTTGTATTGGTTATACTGATTTATGTCAGTACATCCAATACAAAACGGTTGTACTGAAGAGAAATAAGCAATATTGTAGCAACCGTAAAAATTATGAATAAAAATTAAAAATTGATTATAGTAAAAGTGAGTTTTTAATTTTTGTTTTTCCCTTTTCTTTGAATGGTTGATTTATTCAATAGTTGTATTGAAGGGAAATAAGCAATGTTGTATCGGTTGTAAAACCTATGAATAAAAATTTAAAAACTATATGTAGAAAGAATTAGTTCTAATTTTTTTACTTTTTCTTAATCCCTTTGTATGATTGATTTATCTCTTGTGCAACCATGTTGTATTCAAGGGAAATAAGCAATGTTGTATCGTTTGTAAAAACTATGAATAAAAATTAAAAAATTATACGAAAGAATTTGTTTTAAATTTTTATTTTTCTTATTGCTTTGAATGGTTGATTTATCTGACGTGCAACTATGTTGCACTGGTTGCACTGGTTGCACTGATTTACCTTAGTAGAATCGATAAAACACGGCTGTAATGAAAGGAAATAAGCAATGTTATATCGGTTGTAAAAATTCTGAATAAAAATTCTAAAGCTGTATGTAGAAAGAATGAGTTTTTAATTTTTTCTTTTTCATTCCTAAGAATTGTTGAATTATCGCTCGTATAACAATATTATATTGGTTGTACTGATTTATTTCAGCACAATGTATACAACACGTAAGTGCTTAAGAGAAATAAGTAATGTTGTATCGATTTTAAAATTTTGTATAATAATAAAAAAAAACTGTGTAGAAAAGATAAGCTTTTAATTTTTGTTTTTCCTTGTTTTTTGAATTGTTGATTTATCCCTTCTACAACCATGTTATATCGGTTGCACTGTTTTATCTCAGCACAACCGATACAACAAATTAGTGTTGAAGGGAAATACACAATGTTGTATTAGTCGTAAAAATTCTAAATAAAAAAAAATTACATGTAGAAAGAATGAATTGAAATTTTTGTTTTTTTTTCCTAGAGACGAATGATTTGTCCCTTGTACAACCATATTGTAATGGTAGATAAATCAGTGCAACTGATACAACACAATTGTAATGAAGAGAAATAAACAATGTTGTATCTGCTCCAATGATTATTTTTCTCTTGAAATTTTAGGACCTTGTGTCAGGTTTGACAAGTAGTAACCCCAATCAAAAGAATCATGAACCAGTTACAAAAAAATTTGTTGGCTTGACTGTTCACAACAAGAAGGAAGTATATGATATGTATTGCTATTGTGCCCAGTCTTATGGATTTAGTGTAAGGAATGATCATGTTTGTTACTAGCCAATTTCAAGGAATATAAAATCGAAAAACTTTGTGTGCTCAAAGGTTGATTTTAAGAAATATCCCAATCTAAACAATGGGGTGAAGTTCCATAAATAAAACACTAGGATTGGTTGTCAGTGAATGACTAGATTTTTCATGATTGTGAAGGTAAATGAACTGTGAATAAACTTATAGAGAACCACAACCATTCGTTAGTCATGCCAACTGATCAACATCTGTTGAGATCACACCTGGGAATCGACAATGAGAAAGAAGTTGTGTTGCAATCGATGACAATAAAAAGAATTATAGCCATTAATGCATTCTGATATCTTATTGAGGAGGTAGGAAGAATAGATAAGAATGGTGCAGTTTGCAAATGAGTCCTCCTTAATTCACAGCAAAGTGCGATGAAAATAATTAAATTCATTTCATAAGTTTCTTTTGGCGATTAGAAATGTTCAAACCATTATGACCTTATATAGATCATCGGACTGGTGTATAAGTGGGAAGTGGTGTGGATCAGGGCGATGATGTGAAAGGCATCAGGTGCTAACAAAACTGGATAGTTGAATATTACTTCTCCTAAACTGATGACTTTGTGAGGGTGCAGGATCGACACTACTATACGCTAACATTTGTTGAGAAGCTACCCTTGCTTTCCTAGGCTGCTGGTAGCTCTAGTCTAAAACGTGACTGATTTGTGGACCATCTGCTTTACAAAAATACATATGTAATATGACAAAAATATTCTATTGTGACACTAATATTTTTTACTGTTATGTAAAGTTTGACTATATTTATATGCTTTAGAAATTAAGAATTTTAGGAGTTACTTTTCACGGGTCCACTTGTCAGTCACCATGATTAGGCTAGGGGGTTTCTTCCTCTAATTGTCTTGCCAGTAGCCTCTACCCAAGGTTGGACTTTATAAGCACTGATGATTGATGGTTGCCTATGGAAGTTCCTCAGAATTGTCAGGGCCACAGTTCCCGAGTATGAGCCCACCCCTAGCTTAAACTCTTATACCCAGCTCCAATGTTTCATATATTAATATTTCATATTTCATATGAAATATATAGTTACATATCTTTCCTAAAATATCATGAGTGGCGGCAAGTACATACTACTAATTTTTTTATTGCACTTTATCTTTTACTGCAGTTTACTGTATATATATTTTTTATACATGCAACGCTATTATTTTGTTACTTACTATGCTTCCCGCTTGTGTAAAGACCCGTACCCTAAAGTAGAAAACATAAGTCACACGCCTAGGGTGAAAAATTTTATTCATTTCCTATAAAAGGCCCTAAGATAATAGACGTAGGACATATGCTTAGAAAGAAACCCTATAATAAACGATCAACAAAATAGTCTGACAAATTATTTAGGAACTCTTAAACAAAACTTATTAACTCAACAATAAAAACATTTAGTAATTTAAATGTGTCTCCTAAAACCAAAACACTATAACAAATAGCCTATAATAGGATGTTCAAAGAATGAGACAACAACCTGATCGAGTGGTGGACAACTTCAGATGATTATTAAGACCTAAAACAACATGAAGTAAAGGATGTTCCTCAAAAAAATTTTTTGTAGACTTAAACAATATAAATCTTTAGAACTTCGAGATTGTTCATCTAGCATGATGTAAATCCTCAAAATATCTCTTAGGCTTTCACACTATCATATGCGGTGTGAAATAAGCACTAACTTTTTTTAGGATTCTGAGGCTGTTCGTTCGGTACCATGTAAACCCTCCTATTTTGTAAGGTAAATTGCATATCCGTATGTCGTGCAAATGTAAGCCCTAAATTTTAAAAAATGTAGGAGTAAACATCGAATAACTTCATTTCCAAAATGTAAATCCAAAAAGTAGGATAATCTGGGAAGTCATTGAGGTTCTCCTCAGAATTTGTGATATCCCCTACCTCTCTCTCCTTTGGCCAGCAAAATAATTGTTTCATATTGAGCCCTTCCTACTTGATTTTTAAATTATTGAAGACAAAACCCCTGATCTTAATCGAGAGTTTTCTTAAGTGACTTTAGTTGCTTAAGATATAATGAACTATGGGGGTGTTGACCTCATTTTTGGTTGAGGTCTAGTCTTTCTTTTTATTAGCCTAAGGTCTAGCCATAGGACTTTCCTATTGACTATTCTTATAGAACTAGAAGGCACCCTCATCATTAGAAATTCTAAACTCTTCTTTACTCAACTTAAAGTTCCACATATCGGTCATAACCTCTAGCACTTAGTAGGTGGGGTCATTATGGGGGAGCTCAAGGAGAGTTCCTATAGGGCTATTTGACCTTAGGGTTGACCTTGGGTGTTGGGCTAGAGCTAAGGCACTCACTTCACTCACAATCACTCACTATCCTAAACCCAAAATTTCTTGACTTTGATCCCTTGATACTTTTGGGATACCCATGTAGATGGTCCCCTAAACCTACTAGCCCTAAGCTGGGGTTTACCTAAGACCAGTTCATATAGAACCCAAATGGGGTTTCCATTGGTCCATGACTTACTTTTGGTGGTTAGTTCTCCAATATTACTCAAAATATCCATACTGGCCTTTTGCCCCCAATCTCCCCCAAATTACCCAAGTACCATTGAAACCCTAAATTTGGTCAAAATTTTGTGAAAAAAATCATCTTAAACTTTTTGAGAACACCCAAATTTCCCAAAATCACAAAAAATTGCCAAATTATAAAAATACCCCTCCTTAGCCCAAAATCCAAAAACATTCAAAAAAAGCCAAAAATTTCCAAAATATTCCAAATATTCCCAATTTAATTTTTTTCAACTACCACATGACCCAATTTGGCCAATTTGACCATCATTGATTGAAACTCCTAAATTGCATTTAAAGGCCCAAATTTCCCTAAATTCAATTCAAATGTCCATAAATTTGATCTCAATCTCCCCAAATTTCAATCCTAAACTCAAATTAACTCTCAATGTGACCAATATAAGCCAAATCCAAGCTCAATTGGCCATGTTTTGAGCCACATTTTGATATAGGTCAAAACCCCAATTTTTAGCACATGACCTAATCTCACCAAATTGAATCCATAGTCCCTTCAATTGGCCATGGTTTATGTTGAAAACTCTTTATAAAATTCATATACATCAAAATTAACCATCAAATGGCCTTGGTGAAGTCTCAATTTCATTTAATTTCAGCCTAAGTCAAAAGACCCAATTTTTGCCCCAAATTGGCTATGCCTGTAAATTTCACCAAATTGATTGCCTTAGCTCCAAAATTTCCATTCCATTCCTTCATGAAAAATCTTTATAACATCTCCCTTGATCATTTGGACCATTTAATTGAGACAAATTCTAAGCCTAGCCTAGTCTAGACCCAAGTCAAGCCCAACATTCCCAAATTGACCAAATCTCCAAAATCTTTCAAATTGACCCTCCAATTGAACTCAAAACCCTTTTCATCCTTCACCAAAAATGTTAATTAAAATCATCTACATCAAGTGAATCAATCAGTTGGGCTTAATGACATGGATAGCCTAACCTAAACCCAAGCTTCTGTCATTTTCACTTACTTGGACCCATGCACTAAATGTGGTCTAACCACCCCAAAGTCACAAAATTAATGACTCCACAACAATTAGTTGGACTCTAGTGAACAAGCTAAACCTCATAAAATCAACTAAGCTAATCCATTGACCAAGGTCCCCTAAATCAAGGGATTTTGATTCCCTATTTGCTTAAGCCTTGGATATTTTTTCCAAAACTAAACCTCAACTCATTGAATTGCTGTGACATATTCCCCTGGGTTCCCTGAGCTCCTAGCCACCTCCCCCTGCAATGGCCGACCGGCCTAATTGTCAGAGAAGCCAAAATCGAGGGCCACCCCCTTTTAAACTTTGCCCAATTCAAACTTAGAGGCCACCTCACCCAAATGAGATGTTGGAGCCTCTCTGCCCTTCACCTAAGCACCACATTGCACCTCCCAATTGGCCATGATAGCCAAATTACTTGTACCTACACCTTCATAGCACTGAAAGAAGAAAAAGCCCCATCCAATCCCCCTTCCACAGAGCCCCTAGTATAGATTTTGATCAACACCTGAAATCGAGCTTGGTCGAATTCGTACCTAGACCTTACACCATAGCAGGAGGCTCAATCCCTAGCCTCCTTGGACTCCAACGAACGTTCCAATCCAAGCATCTCTGATATAAGCTTACCTTCTCAGAGCAAAGGAATTGGACACCTTCTCAGCCCAAGCCTCTTTTGATTATCCATTTTCTTGGGCTTAATTTCATGGCATCTTAACCATATAGATGTTTTCCTCTAGTCTAGACGAGCATTTAAAAAAAAATCATTAAATTTTGTTGAGAAATGAGGGAGATATCAAGCCTTGAAGATGGACGGTTCTTGGGTTAGGCCATTTGGGATGATGACGAAGTGTCGTTCGATCAAGTGTGTATCGAATGAACAGTCAAGATGAAGCCGGAGAACGCTTCTTTACATGAACCACGGGATGCGTGGCTGCTAGCATGGATGGTGACGTCAAATGGGAGCGCGCCAAGGATCCAGTCAGTGCCGCGCGTTTAAATAGATAAATAGGGGATTTAAAAAATCAGAAAATGATCCTTAACTTTAAAAATTCATATCTTGGTGTAGAAGAATCATAAAAATAAAATAAAAAATACCCTCTTTCTCAGTGAACAGAGGAGAACAATGTGGAAATAATTTGAATTCCATTTGATGCATGTTTTATGTTTAATTAATTAAACACTGTCTTGAGTCTTTTGATTCTCCATGCGTATAGGCATTTCACCATGACTTGATTTTTGGCATGTTCTAGCCTCTGTAAAGAGGAACATTCCTTGATTTTTTTGAAGTTAGGGGAGACCTCTAGAAAGAGATCCATATTTTTCAAGTTTATGCACATTATTTGCTTAAATTTATTATAATAATTAGCATGTTTCTTAGAAAAATTCAAGAAAATTTTGAAAGGTTTACTATGACCAGAGAACCTTTCGGAAAATCTCTCATGAGCCAAGCCATTTAAAATGAACCTAATCTTCATAAATCCTAAATCATTAAGATAATTAATTTTACAAAATATAAACATCAAAATGACTTGATTTTTTATCTCTAATTATTTAAGATCCACGAAACTCCCCATTGGAATTTCAAAGCATTCTGAGTCAATTTGATCACCTAAATTGATTTTCCAAGTTAAATATCTTTTTTTGGCACTTAAATGATTTTTAAAAATCAAAATATAACTCTAAAATTTATCAAAACTTATTTTTTTGAGTTTTCTGTGATCAGGGGAATTTTCTAAAAATAAATGGTATTTAAAATAAAAACTTCATTTTTAGCCAATTTTTAAATATTTAAAATAATTAAAAATTCATAGAAATCACAAAAATAATAAAATTCATAGAAATGTTCTAAATTATTTTCTAAGCACTTATAAATAACTGGAATATTTTTTTCTGATTTTCTAAATAAGGATATGGTATTTTGAAGCTTAAAATAATTTTTAAAGGCTGAAAAATGCATTTCCACTAAAATAAATCCAATAAATCAAAAAAAAATCAAAAAAATAAAAAATTTTCTTCCCTAGGTTCTCTAACTAGAGGGAAATTTTTAAAAAATGCAAAACTTAATTTTCCCCATTTAAAATATTTTATATTTAATGAATACCCCAAAAATTAAAATAATTCTAATAATTCAAATAAAATTTAAAAACTGTGGTCTAGATCTACCTTCAGTAAAAATTTCAAATGATTAGGCTTCACATTGGTTAAGTTATAAAATTTTATTTGAAAAATCGTATTTTTGCATGAAAATAATTATATAAATTAAATTAAATTTCAAACTATTATAAAAAGTGTTTTTTTTAGTTCCTTGTGACCAGAGACACTTAAGAAAGATAAAATAGAAATTAGAATAAATATTTGATTTTTAAGGTATATTTTAAACATTAAATAATTAAAAGAAGTGTTAGAGCCATAGGGACAAAAGTGTAATTTTATGAATTTGGCTTTAATTAACATTTAGGCTTAATTCAAGGAGGGAAATAGGCAACCTCTGATCTTAATTAACTTGTTTGGAAGACTGAAATTAAAAGGGGATTAATTGGTATAAACCCACCTTACTTTCGAAATAAGAGGATAAATTAATAAATTTCTAAATTAAACAAAGAACGTCGGTTAAATAGAGAACGCCGCACCTAAGCACTAAAGGCCCCACGCATAAGCTCCAGTGGCAGTTATTGAATTAGTATATTCAGTTTTTGTGAATTTTGAAGAGGTTTTTGAGGCACCTATTGGCTTAATAGGTGGGTACCACCACCGTGGACAAAAATTATTGCGAAAGGATGCATCCTTGGGTAATTACATCAAATCAAGACACATTTTGAAGAGATACCAAGGCACATTTTGAAGAATTATAAAATAAGGAAGATTGGGACTTTGAAAAAGGGTCCTAAAAATGTCCACAAAGTCGTGGGGTCCAGAGAGAATTGGGAAAGTTTTGAAAGTTCTACAATTGGGGAGTTTGTTGGAGAGATATTCAGGCACCACATATTTATCCTTTTTATTTTAGTTGTATATTGAGAGTATTGTAAAAGAGAAGAGATTCAAAGGAACTTCAAGAGTTTGGTGGAGGACTTGAGATAAGTTTTTATCTTCTGTTTTAGACTACTTTTGGTTTTAATTGAGACTTGTTGTTGGTTTGACAATAATTTCTATTTTTAAACTAAAGTGTGGTTTTGTTTTCTCCATGGATTCTAAGTGGTTTTTTTTATCTTTCTTCTTAAAATGATATGTAATTAAGTGTTGGATGGAATTTGTGGAGAGTATT
>NW_018252422.1:34042-34322 GCF_001263595.1 Phalaenopsis equestris
GGCAAACCAAAATGCTGAAATTCATCAAGAGTTTAGACCTTTAATAGATTATATCAACCCTACTGTAGATGAGCTTAAACCTGTTATTATCCAAATGGTATCAAATAATCAATTTGGGGGATCACCAACTGAAGATCTAAATTTACATCTTGCCAATTTTCTATAATTGTGCGCTACATTTAAAAATGTTGGTGTATCAGATGATGCCATAAGACTTAAGTTATTTCCTTTCTCACTAAGGGATAAAGCTAAGATGTGGTTGAATTCATTAGCACCTGGA
>NW_018252422.1:34363-36291 GCF_001263595.1 Phalaenopsis equestris
AATGCGAAGCTTAGAAATGATATTACAACTTTTAATCAGTTTAAAGGAGAATCTATTTATGAAGCATGGGAAAGATTTAAAAAACTTTTAAGAAAGTGTCCACACCATGCTATACCAGATTGGTTAATAATTCAAACATTTTTATAATAGATTAGTTGGATCTCTTAGATCAATTATTAATGCCAATGCTGGTGGTTTATTGATGTCAAAACCATTTCTTGAAGCTTATACTTTATTTGAAGAAATGACTACCAATAATTTTTAATGGCTTTCTGAGAGGGTGAATCCAATATTCATGAATATGATGCATTTACTATGTTAGCAAATCAAGTTGCTGCAATTTCATGGAAGTTAGACCAATTTGGAATGAATTTTTCTCAACCAATTTCTATGACTGAAGAGAATTCATTAGGCCAAATGGTAGATTCTCAAGCATCATTAGAAACTTTGAATGCTATAAATAAAACAAGCAGAATAACCCATATTCAATATATTATAACCCAGGTTGGAAAAACCATTTTAATTTTAATTGGAATAACAATTCGGGTGGTAATAATCAGCAATGGGGGAGCAACCAAGTAAATTTATTAGGAAAATAGAATAATCAAGGGAATAATAATTATAGATCTACTTATACTCCAGGTTTTAACAGTAATATACAATTTAACGTGAAGAAGTTGTCAATAGAAGAAGAGGTTACAAAGTCAAAGAGCTGCAATTAGAAATATTGAGAATCAACTTGGGTAAATGAAAAATTCTATAAGTAATAGATCCTAAGGAACACTTCCTAGCAATAATGAATTAAATCCAAAAGACCAAAAGAAAGAGCAAGTACAAGCCGTTCAACTTAAAAATAGAAGAGAGTTGGAAGGTATGGTTTAAAAATAAATTGAAGTAGAGAGAAGAAATTGAAGAATCAAAAGAGGACGCTCCAAAAGATTCTGAGAGACCTATTTCACTGCTGAAATGTGATTTGGAAAAACCACCACCTCTATTTCCTCAGAGACTTCATCAACAGAAGTTGGATAAACAATTTTTAAAAATTATGGAAATATTTAAGAAGCTTACAATTAATATTCTGTTTGCTGAAGCCTTAGAACAAATGCCAAGCTATGTAAAGTTTATGAAGGATATTCTCAACAGGAAAATGAATTTTTAAGATAATGAGACTGTTGCACTTAATGAGGAGTGTAGTGCTATAATTCAGAATAATCTTCCTGAAAAGCTTAAAGATCCTTGTAGCTTTACAATTCCATGTGCAAGAGGAGACAAATTTTGTGGGAAAGCTTTATGGGATTTAGGTGCAAGCATTAATCTTATACCATTATCAATATTCAAAAGATTAGGATTAGGAGAAAAAACCCCTACTACTATAACTCAGCAGTTAGCAGATCGTTCGATAACATACCCTAAAGGAGTTATAGAAGATGTCCTAGTGAATGTGAATCAATTTATCTTTCATGTTGATTTCATTATGGTAGATATGGGGAAAGATAAAGAGATATCTATCATTTTGAGGAGGCCTTTCCTAGCCACAGGAAGAGCAATGATAGATGTGCAGAAAGGGGATCAGCGTCAATGATCAAACTATTACTTTCAATATTTCAAGATCAATGAAATATCCTGCAAAAGGTAAAGATGATGAATGTTATAGGATGGATGTTATAAGATATCTAAGTGAATGTCATTTCAAAAAAACCAATGAAGAAAAATCTGAAGAAAAAGATTTGGAACATGAGCAAGAAGAGGAATTAGATCGACGTGAAGAACTTTTTAAGGAAGATTCATACTATGTTTGAGAAAGTTTTGAAATTTTGGAGATGACAGACAAAGATAAATCATTTTGTCCATCTATTGAAAAACCTCCAGATCTTGAGTTGAAGTTAGTCCTGGACATTTAAAATATGCCTTTCTAGGAGATTCCTCTA
>NW_018252423.1:0-2617 GCF_001263595.1 Phalaenopsis equestris
CAAACTCCACACCAAAAATAGTGCCGACAACAGTACAAACACAAATAAATTAACAAAAGATCACCAGTCATTATCTTCTTCATCATCGACATGTAACTTCTGCTACTGATATCGAGTATAAGTAGAGTGGATAGGGAACTGAACTGTATGGTCACCCCTCAGGTATCTTACTAAAGCATCATCATAAACAACATCATACTCAAATTTCTGGCGAATCAGATCATCAGTGTGAGCATTTCTGGCCTCCAAATTCTGCATCCTATGATCCATCCTCAAAATATCTCTCTATTGAATCATCATCCGGTTCAACAACTCCCTGTTGCTAGGGTCACTTGAAGTAGGCTCACTAAAGTAGAAGGAATATCCATGGCCTATCTTTTATATCTCCAATCAACATGGGACTCATAAGTCTTAATGCTAGCAGGCCCAATCAGTCTCTGAGGCTCAATCCTCTCCTCATCAGGTCTGAAATCAACTCCTGCATGCTCACAAAATGTGTAAATGAGTGCAGGGTCTACCAATCCACTAGTGGTCTCTCCCAGAGCAATAGATCGAATGTTCATATAAATGATAGAGCTTACATTTATATCCATCACTTGCTAAATACAATAGTTAAGGATGACTCTATCCTTGGTTACTTCACAATGATGGTTTGTTGGAATCATCCTTCCAGAAATAAAATAATGCCAAGCCTTAGACACTACATTTAATATAAAAAGATGAAAGTTAACTTTAACTCAATTTTTTATTTTCCAAGACCCTTTCTCACTAGACCCTTTCTCACTAGTTATTTCCCACCAGTCAGAAAAGAAATAAACTCATCTAAGGCCTCATTTGTGGCAGGGAATGAATGATACTGACATATATAAACATCTTCTAATTGATAAAACTCATTTCTCTCCCAAATTCAACCCTTTCAAGAGATAGGTGATCTCTTCAAAACTCTAACCCTAAGATTCAACGATAACTCAAGAAGGTTGGCATAAAATTCCATCACAATCCCAATTATCGCATCCACAGTAAAATAGCTGAAGTTTTCCCATTGCCAAGCGATAAGTTCAACTTCTCCTCCCGGATTTTTAAAACCTTGGTCTTGAATCACTTTTTTATTTTCTTAAAAACTATGAAATCGAGCACTGGCTCTAAAGAGCACTGGCTCACTGGCTCTAAAGCTAATAAATCTTTGCTCGTTATATTCTATTTTCCATTTGCTTGATCTAGGTGCCATAGGAAATCTAGAAAAAATTGAAAAAAATTTCGAATAAATCCCAAAATTCTGAAAATAAAAAATGTAAACCACTTTAAACCCAAATCCACTAAGTAAGAGTTTTTCACCAAGCATTTTGTCAAAATCTCCCAATAAATTTCAAAATTTCGGATCTAGTCAATGTGAGAAAAATCTTTGGTGAAAATAAAAAATTTTTACCTTAAAGTGTAGCTCTTACTTAGAGAAGATAAAATCTGAAGTTCCTTTGCCTCTATATTGCCTCAAATCCGCCCAAAATCAAGCCCTAGGTGCAATACCGAAGGTTGAAGGTGACTTAAGTGGTAAAAATGAAGGTTTAAGGTGAAAATCACAAATTAAAGGGTAAATTCGCCGCTCTCGGGTTGAAGGCGCCATCAGTGCCAATGTCAGCGTCATCGGCACTGAAGGATCGAAATTAACTATTTTGATTTTTCAAATTTTCAATTTCCTTTCAATTTTCTCCAAAGTTTTTAGTATTTTTAAACACAAATTTTATATATGAAAATTTCACAAACAGCCATTTTCACAAATAATAACAAACTAACTTTTATATATGAAAATACACATTTTACAAACACATTTCACAAATCACAAATTCACACATATGAAGTAAACAAATTATAAATCAACGTCGAAATCAGGCCACAACACTAAACACTGACATAAAACTATACACATAATCAAAGTTCAGAATAAACCAAATCAACTTAATCAAATCCACACAATTACACTAAACACGTAAACATTTTTAAACAAGTACAAAATTCAAAATCTTCAATCATTCAACCTCATCTTTAATCACCACCTCTAATATCTCCCATAGATTGGTAATGAACATATAGGCTGTAGAAGGATCGATACGGAAATTGATCTGTCGAATTTTCTTTGATCCACCACTTTTCTTTAAATATCCGAACTAATTCTATTTCAAAAGTTCCAGTGTGATCAAAATTCTCTTTCATTCTCCAATCTAGGTGATCAAAAAGGTACTTGAGATCTCCCACTGCATTCATAATACTCTAAAGTTCACTTTCAATTTTCTTCAATTTCTTCTCCAAAGCAAGCAAACTTCCAACTGTTTGTGGCATTAATGGAGATGAAGCATGTGAAGAAGGATCTATAATAGCATTTAGTGCTTCATTTCCATTACCAACATAGTGATCATCAATAGGGATCATGGGCTCTCATGATAGTAAAACTTTTTCCCAACTTTGGGATTGATTGCAAATCAGAAAAATTGTAGAAGGATGCCTAAGTCCATAAATTGGCCCATTCATAATGATTCCCATCACTGATTTAAATATAATTGAACCTATATCAATAGGTTTTTCCATTTGAATACAGTAGTTTAAAATAGCACTCTCCTTGGTG
>NW_018252423.1:2734-35593 GCF_001263595.1 Phalaenopsis equestris
CACTGACATCCGTCAAAAATTTATAAATATCTTACATCAAATCTAGCGTCGGGATGAAATTTGCATGATGACAGATTGGAACATTTTCTATCATATACAATTCACTAATCCTCGCAGGAGTAAATGGTACAGCCTTCCCTCATACGAAGACAACTCTTTGGGTAATTCCATGTAAATTTGCATAGAATTCCTTCATTACAGTAAAACAACTGCAAAGGTAGTGTACACAGAACTTCCCATTGCCTTTGCATAATGATCTTGTCAACTGGAGCACTTGGATTGATCAACCTATGATTAACAAATCCTCTTTTCTTGATCAATCTCTTCTTCACAATAAATTTATCGTATAATCTCTGCACGTAGAAACTAATAAACTTTCTTCTGTTGAAAACTCCATACCTTGAAGTATTTCTGGAATTGGATGCCATGGAATCCAAAAATAGAAAGTTTCTAGGCGTCCTAGGAAGTTTTTAGGACTTTAAAAACACCTCCTGATGGTTATTATGGATCAAAATCCCGCCAAAGTCTGCCAAAAGTCTCAGAAATCGTCCAACCGCTCTCGACTCTGCCAGCGCTCTTGATGGGCACTACCAGCGCTGAGATATGCTTTCTTGGGCACCGTCGGCACCAGTGGCCAAATTTTTGAGATTTTCATTTTTTTTTCAATTAAATTCAAACTTTTCTGCCAATACTAATATTTGACTTAATTTATAATAAATGCAATTATGTAGGATTATTATCAACTAATTTATAAGGCACTTAATAAACTAAATAGTAATACATAGACATATAAGTATGGGTTGCCTCCCAAAAAACGTTTGGTTTAACGTCGTCAGCCCGACATACTATTTCTTATTCTGGTTGACCCAACATTACAGTCTCTTTAAAAACTAGTTTTTGTCCATCAAAATATGATTTCAATCTGTGTCCATTCACTTTAAATATGCTTTGGAGTGATGCTTTGGTTTAATGTCCATTCACTTTAAATCTGTGTCCATTCAATCTGTGTCCATCAAAATATGATTTCAATCTGTGTCCATTCACTTTAAATATGCTTTGGAGTGATGCTTTGGTTAAGGTTCAAATTTCTTCTTAATAATTTTTTTATCATGCCATATTTTCATTTTCTCTTTATAGATTTTTGCATTATCATATGCTTCATTTATAATCACCTTAAGTTTATTGAGTTGCAATAATCTTTTCTCACCAGCATTTTTTAGATTAAATATAAATTCCTTGATAGCCCAAAATGCTTTATGCTCTAATTCTACATGTAAGTGGAATGTTTTTCCAAATATCAGTATGTATGGGGACATTCCTATAAAAGACTTATAAGCAGTTTTATATGCTCATAATGCTGTGTCAAGTCTAGTAGACCAATCCAATTTATAAGGATTTATAGCCTTTTCTAAAATGCGTTTAATTTCATGATTTGATATTTTTGCTAGACCACTAGTCTGAGGATGATAAGCAGTTGAGAATCTATGCATAATATCATATTTTTTAATTAATTTTTTGATTCTCTTATTCCTGAAATGAGATCCTCCATCAGTAATAGTTACTCTTGGCATTTCTTATCTTGTAAAAATATTTTTAATTAAAAATTTAGAAACACTCCGAGCATCACATCTAGGTGCAACAAAAACTTCAATCCATTTGGACATATAATCAACAACAAGTAATATATATAGGTTTCTAAATGAAGGCATAAATGGTCCCATAAAATCTAATCCCCACACATCAAGAATTTTAACTTCCAATGTGTAATTTAGAGGCATTTCATTTCTTCTAGAAATATTTCCTACACGTTGACATCTATCGCATTTAATTCATTAACATTATTAAAAATCATAGGCCAATAAAATCTAGCTTGTAAAATTTTATATGCAGTTCTATTTGTTTCAAAATGTCCTCTAAATTCAGAATCATGACATCTTTTAATTATCTGTTGAGTTTCTTCATAAGACACACATCTTCTAATAATTATATCTTTACATTGTTTATATAAATAAGAGTCATCCCAAACATAGTCTTTTGAATCATATATAAATTTCTTTAATTGCAAATTTTTTATATTAGGTGGTAGAATATCACTTACAATATAATTCACTATATCACCATACCACGATACATTCGTTTCATCAATACTATATAATTGTTCGTCAGGGTAATTCTCTAAAATTTCATTTACAAAATTAGTTAATATTTCTATTTCTATTCTAGATAAATGATCATCTATTTGATCTATTTGATATCTATTTGATTATCATTTCCCTTTCTATCAATCACAGTTAAATCAAACTCTTGCAAAAGAAGTATCCATCTAATTAATCTTGGTTTAGCGTCCTTCTTTTGTATTAAGTATTCAATAACAGAATGATTTGTATGCACTATACATTTAGTTCCAATTAAATAAGGTCTAAATTTATCAAAGGCATTAAAAATAGCTAATAACTCTCTTTCAAATAGCTAATATTAAAAATAGCTAATAACTCTCTTTCAAGAGTAGTATAATTAATTTGAGCATCAGTTAGAGTCTTACTAGCATAATATATAACTTTAAAAACTTTATCGTGCCTTTGTCCTAATACAGCTCTAATAGCGTAATCACTAGCATCACACATTATTTCAAATGGTTTTTCCCAGTCAGGTGGTACTATTATAGGTGTAGTGACTAACTTTTTCTTTAATAATTCAATTGCTTTTATGCATTCTTCATTAAAATCAAATTTCATATCTTTTCTAAAAGTTGGCATAGAGGCTTAGTTATTTTTAAAAAAAAATTTATGTAGCGTCTGTAAGAACCAACATGTCTTAGAAAACTTATCACCCCTTTAACATTAAGTAGGCGGTGGTAATTTTTCTATAACTTAGATTTTTGCAAAATATACCTCCATGCCTTTTTAAAAAATTTTATGCCCAAGTACAATACCTCCTGCAACCATAAATTAACATTTTTTCCAATTTATTACTAAATTGACTTTTTCACATACTTCTAGAACTTTTTCTAAATTATTAAGGCATAATTCAAATGAAATTCCAAATACGGAAAAATCGTCCATAAGAATTTCCATTCCATTTTTTATAAAATTGCTAAAAATTGACATCATACATCTTCGAAATGTTGTAGGTAAATTGGATAGTCTGAAAAGCATTCTATGAAAAACAAATGTTCCATATAGGCTTGTAAATGTTGTTTTCTCTTGATCCTTCAAAGAAATTGGAATTTGGTGATAACCAGTATATCCATCTAAAAAGTAATAATACTTATTCCCAGCCAATCTATCCAACATTTGGTCTAGAAAGGGTAAAGGAAAGTGATCTTTTCTGGTGGCCATATTTAATTTTCTATAATCAGTGCAAATTCGCCAACAAGTTACTTGTCTTATTGGTATTAATTTATTTTTCTCATTTTCTTCAACAGTCACTCCTCCTTTTTTTGATAAGTAGTAAATTGGGCTTACCCAAACACTATCTGAAATATGATATACAGCATCTAACCATTTCAAAATCTCTTTTTAACAACTTCTTTCATTATTGGGTTTAATCTTCTCTGAGGATCACCTTTAGGTTCATGTTGTTCATCTAATAAAATTCTGTTCATACAAATTGTCATACAAATTGCATACAAATTGAAGGACTAATTCCTTTAATATATGCTAAAGTCCATCCCAAAGCCTTTTTATAATTTTTTAACATTTCTATCAACTTTTGTTACTGAATCTCAGTTAACTCAGAAGATATAATAATCAACAATGTAGACGACTTTCCTAAAAATATATATTTTAAATGGGAAAGTAATATCCTTAATTCAAGTTCAAGTGGTTTAATACTTGAAGGAATAAGATTTATAATATCATTTTCCATCAAGTCTAATGTTTCAAATTTGCTCTGAATATAATCCAAATCTTTTTCTTTAATTTCATCTTCATTCTAAAAAATTTCTCCTTTCTTAAATTTATCTTCAAATTCTTTCTTAAACTGTTCATTACTTAGATAATCAGCTACTTCCATCCCGAAACATTCATTATCTTTTTCTATTGCAGGATATTTCATAGCTTTGGCTATATTAAATTTCACTTCTTGATCATTAACTCTCATTATTAATTCTCCTTTTTGTACATATATTACAGCTCTTCTTGTTGTAAGAAATGGTCTTCATAAAATAATAGGAATTTCTTTATCTTCTTCCATATCCAATACTATAAAGTCTACAGGGAAAATAAATTTTTCCACTTTTACTAGTACATCCTCTCGATAACTCTTTTTGGATAAGTTTTCGATCGGTCAGCTAACTGAAGAGTTACAGTAGTAGGAGAAATTTTTCCCAAATCTAAATGTTTAAAAATTGATAAGGGCATAAGATTGATACTTGCTCCTAAATCACATAAATCTTTTCTATAAAAATTTTCACCAATTGCACAAGTTATAGTAAAACTAATAGGATCTTTTAGTTTTTCAGAAAGCTTTTTCTGAATAATAGCAGTACACTCTTCAAGCAGTACACTCTTCATACACTCTTCACTGAGTGCTACAGTCTCTTGATCTGTAAAATTTATCTTCTTATTTAGTACATCCTTCATAAATTTCACATAACTTGGCATTTGTTCCAAAGCTTCAACAAAATGAATATTTATCGTTAACTTCTTAAGGATTTCCAAAAATTTTGTAAATTGTTTATCTTAATTCTTCTGCTTCAGTCTTTGAGGAAACGGAGGTGATGGTTTTTCAAAAGGAACCTGTTTTTGGTTCATTTTCCTATTGATCATTTTCCATTTCTTCCTTCTCTTTATTAACTTTAGTTTTTCTTTGGATCCTTGTTTCTATTTCTTTTCCAATTCATAATTGAATAGCTTTAATTTGCTCTATATTTTGATCTTTTGAATTAACTTCCACAGTACTCGGAAGAATTCCAGAAGGTCTGTTACTAAGTACAGTAACAATATGTCCTAATTGATTTTCAATATTTCTAATAGCAGCCCCTTGAAAACTTATCTGATTTCCCATATTCAACATCACTTCTTCCATCGTCAACTTCTTTTCCTTAACATGTGGGTTAGGATTAGAGTTAAATCCTGGAGAATAATAAGGTCAAAAATTAGGATTTCCTTGATTGTTCAGATTTCCAGATGGATTCATCGAATCATTATAATTATTCTAACTAAAATTGGGGTGATTTTTTCATCCAGGGTTAAAATAGTTAGAATAGGGATTGTTATTTCAATTATTTCTAGCATTTAATGTTTTATAAGAAGGTTGAGTATCAATAATCTTTCCTAGTGAAGTTTTCTCTAATACTCTAGGTATTTGAGAATAGTTCACTTCTATTTGATCAATCTTTTTAGAAATAACAGCAATTTGAGATGCCAAAATAGACATTGCATCAGATTCTTGAATACTGGCTATTCTCTTAAAATTTACCCTTTCAGAGGGCCATTGAAAGTTGTTAGTAGCCATTTCTTCAATTAAAGAGAGGTTTTGACATTAATGATCCACCCACAACAACATCTATAATAGATCTTAATGATCCTACTAATCCATTATAAAAGGTTTGAATTATTAACCAATATAGTAAAACATGGTGTGGACATTTTCTAAGAAGATTCTTAAATCTTTCCCAGGCTTCATATATTGATTCCCCTTCAAACTGACAAAAAGATATAATATCATTTCTAAGCTTAGGGTTTTCAAGGGTGGAAAATATTTAGCCAAGAATTTTTGTGATAGTTCTCCCAAAGTTCTAATTGATCCATGTGCTAATGAATTTAACCAAGCCTTGATTTTATCCCTTAATGAAAAAGAAAAAAGTCTAAGCCTAACAGCATCATTAGACACTCCTTCATATTTAAATGTAGCACAAATTTCAAAAAAACTAGCAAGATGTATGTTAGGATCTTTAGTAGGCGATCCTCCAAACTGATTGTTTTGTACCATTTGGATAATAACAGGTTTAAGGTCAAATGAATTAGCAATAACATCAGAATTTTGAATAGTTAAATGAAGTTCATCTGCTGTCAGATTTGCATAATCTTTTAAAGGTCTTTGTCGATTCCCATTTATTGGATTTTCTGTATTATTCGCCATTTTTTTCAAATTCTTAATTTCTCTTTGTTGTTTTCAAACTTTTCTAATAGTACGTTCTAATTTTTTTTTATATATATATATTTTTTGTTTTTATATATTTGTATAATATATATATATATAGCTAGTCATGCATGAGGGGAAGAAAGAGGCGAGAGGGGATTAGGGGATTTAATTTAATTAAATTTAACCGTTACCTTCCCCGGTAACGACGCCAAAAAAATTGATCCAATTTTTTTATGTAAGGATTTATGAAGTTGACACCACTACAGTGCCAAAAACTTGATCCTTGTATGAAAAGTAAGTTGTGTAAAATATATAAAACTATAGATAATTAATAATAGAGTTCTATGCAAGTATACGTATTGTTATCAAGTAATAATGGACTTTCTATTTAAGCCGTAAATATCGATCCCACGGGGAAGGTGTAAGTTAACAATGATAAATTTTAACAGGAAATTTATAGAAAATCAAACGAAATTACTGTCACTAATTTTAAATGTTGGGATATTAACCAAAAAAAAATTATTTAACTATTAGCAATATGGAAATGTAAATTTTGAATAATAACTACTAATCTACTAACTATGTTTATGTAATGAAGATTTCTTATCTGAAAAAGCACTGAAAAAGCATCAATGAAATTCTGGTGAAATGAGATGAGATAAATGTTTATAATATGTATTATGCCAAATAGGAGCAATTTTAATTCTCTACCCTGATACAGTGCATAGAAAATCATTGGTTAATCTTAGGTTTGCCTTAGGTTTTCTGGCTAGGCTAGGAGGATACCGACTCCCACTCCAGAGCTTCCACTTCCCTTCACCCGAAGGCCAACTCTCGCTTTAGTTTTTAAACACTAAGACCAAATTGAGGATTTTAGTCTGCCACCCTAAAGATTCTCCAATTCTACACCCAACAAAGAATATTTTCTTATTTATTTGCACTTAATTTCATGAACGAATTTCTCCTTCATGAAATCAAATGTGATCCTCACTCTGTTGTAGAATGCATACTCCATTTCCCGGATCATATGTCTCACAACATATTTTAACAAACAAATTGGCCAAATTTAAAAGTAAATTAAGTTCAGAGTTGAAAAATCATCACAATTTTTTTATGTTTTAATTATGGCACATTCATATTATCTTTTCATTACTCTAGATCTTAGAGTAGGGGGAAAGATAGAGGAAACTACTCAGACTTCGTGAGAAAGATACGATAAAACACAAATTTCATATATAAAAGAAAGTTGATACAACACTAAATAAATAAGCAAACTTATCTAGAACTCTTTCTTAATGCAAATCCTTTGTAGCCTTTCTTTAGAAATTCAAGAAGAAGAACTCTCTCACTTTTCTCCTTCTCCAACACTTTTACAGAAAGTTTCACACTAAATCTCACCACAAAAACTCTAAACTATGAAAGAAAAATTACTAATTGACTCCAATATGTGGTGGAATGAAGATAGATTATGGAAATGTAACGTGGTGGAATGTTGTAGAGCGAAAAATGAACGTAGAGGAGCCCCTTTTCTGATAAAATTTGGCCCCAAATAAAGCCCAAGGTTGGTTCTCCAAGAGCTACCTCCAAAATCTCTTCAAAAATTGTCTAAATACATCGAACCTTCTAGAAACGGGGTCTGAACCACCTTTGGCGTCGTTTGTGCTAGTCTGGCGTCGTCGGCGCTGAGTAAAAATGCTCCAACTTTCGGTTGTTCTGTGCCATCGGCGCTGAGCTTAGCACTGCCGGCACTGAGTATTTCCTTATAAACGTCATTTTAACTCATAATTTTATCCTTTTTTCTTCCTTTTTGCTTTAAGCTGTAAAAATCAACAACCTGCAAGAAAACATCAAAATATCTTCCATTAAAGTGCAATATCACCAAAAATAGGTATAGAATACGGGTCTAAAAATGCATATATTGTCAGTGTATCGGTCTTTCACACATTCAAGCACATCAATACTTCCCACTTGTTCCAAACCATAAATCACACTCATTAAGCCAACCTCTCTTACTCTTTAAGAAACTCATATAGATGGTCCCAAGCCTCTAGCCTTTGGTTAGGATGGCTAGGACCAACATATGAAGGTTAATAAAAGAGTTTCCATTTAGTTAGGTTTGGTCCCAAGGTGGCTAGGTATGGTCAGCACCCATGACCAAGTACCCCCAAACCCTAAACCTAACTAAAATACCCAATTTTGGCAAGATGCCCCAAAATTCCCAATCTCCACCAAATTTCATGAAACTACCCCAACACTTTTGAATTGACCTAAAATATCCCAATTTGACCCAATTTGACCATAAATTCCAAAATTTATCAAATTATCCCTAGAACCCTAAAAATTCCAAAAAAAACACAAATCATCAATTTCTAAACCATCCAAATTGACCAAAACATCGTAAAATTTCTAAAATTCCCAAACTATCCCAAACTTTTCAAAATTACCAAAATGCCCCTCATGGTCCAAAAAATTCCCAAAACCTCCCAAATGATTCTAAACCTCCTCTAAACCAATCTATACCACCCATTAGGCCCAATTTGATAAAATTGACTAATTGTGACTAGAATCCAAATTTTGCCTCCGAGGGCCCATAACCTCAAATTTGCACCCAATTGACCAAATTGACCCCAATTCTCACTCAATTGACTCATAAGCTACCCAATTTCAAAATTCAAACTCAATTTCAATCACATTAGCCATCACAACTCTTCTTCCCTCCACCTAAGCAACTCCCCTGCCAGCATGGCTTTCCCTGATGACACCCATGGCCTCCTCTTTAAATAGGAGACCCCCCATGGCCAAGAGGGGAAGTATGCTCAAACCCTAACAAAAATCTGCCAAAATTCTTCCAAACCTCTAGCAACCTTGTGAAGCCCATTCTCATCATTCTCCAGCCACCATTTTTACTGCCTAAGCTTGAAAATCAGGACCTTTCACGACCATCGTTCAAACTGATTCAAAACTCCCAATTATGCCACTCTTAAGCTTTATCAGAGCAAGAGGGGAGATTCCCCACTAAAATCCCCATCCCTATCACCCTCTAACCTAGCTCAAGACCAAGCCCAAATCACCCTCTAATTGATATCATACTTGGACCTAACCTCAGCTCAAATTGAAACTTAAACGAGGTTCACCAACTCAAAACGAAGCTAAAGAAGGAGGTTCACCAGCTCAAAACGAAGCGAAAGAATAATTCCAATTGGGGCTACACCTCTTCGGCTAAAGTATGGATCAAAACACCCAAATTTGGCCCTGGTTTGTGCTTTTGTGAAGAAAAATTTAATTTCATGCGAATGTAACCATTTGAATATGTTTGTCTCACATAGATTAAGGTTTAGTAATAAACTCTACGTGATTTGGTTGAGAATTAAGAGAGAAATTAGGTTTAAAAAATGAACGGTTCACATGTTAGGTCAGTTGGGGATGATGACCAGGAGCCGTTCGATCATGTGTGTATAGGACAAATGAATCAGATCGCACCCGACAAATGGATGGAGTGGTAAAGGCATGAAGCATGGCGGCTGACTCATAAGGCAACATTTAGAAGCCCGATGACTCGTGGAAAGCTTGAAGATGCCGAGGATTGTGTGGCGTCGAAGTGGATAAATAGAAAATTACTCTATTTTTTATTAAAATAATTTAGAAAAATTCGAAAAATTTCATAACTTGGTGTAGAAAAATCATAAAAATAAAATAAAAATACCCCTGTACTTAGTGAATAGAAGAGAATCATGTGGACCAAAAAAAATTATTTGAATTATATTTATTTTTAAATTAATTAAATAGTCTAACTTTTGTTTAAATCATAAGAAATTGGATATGATTCAAATAATTTATAGGAGAATTTGTTTAAAGGTTAGAAAATTTCCCGACCACTTAAGAAGAACATACTTTAGAATATTTCTTGATTAGAAAACTTTCAAAATTTCATGACTTTGTTCTGTGACCACTTGGGATCAATTAGAATATTTTTACTCATTTTCTAAATAAATATGTGTATTTTTTAAATGCCTAAAATGTATTTTTCCTAATTTTTTTCACTAAAATAATTATAAAAATAAAATAAACATCAAAAAATTTGAATTGAATTTCTCTGAGCTCTCTAAAGTCAGAGAGATCAATGAAAAATATATAATTAATTTTTCAAATAAAATGTATTTTTTATTTAATTAATTCTCAAAATAAACAAATAATTATGTAAATTAATATATAATTAAAAAATTCATGAAATTTTATGTGAATGTCCCTTTGATTTGGGTGAACCTCCAATAATTTTCTCAAGAATAGAAACTTTACTTTGATTGAATAAATTAAAATTTTAAATTCTTATTTTTGGATTAAAATAATTATATAAATTAAAATAAAGGTTGAAAAATATAGTTCCTTCTTTAGTATCTCATTTAACCCATTAGAGATGTGTCAACAAATTCCCGAGACCATGTGAGTTGATTTAAAATTTTTATGAAGATAGGAACCATAGGGTTAAAATTGTAATTTCCAACCTTTCACCCTAATTAAAATTTTAGGATAGCTTAAGAGGGCATTATTTTGATCCTAAGTAACATCCTAAAGTGATTGAGACTTGAGGGTAAAAGGTAGAAACACTTTAGCCCTCCACTTTTAAAGACGAAGGGAATAATTGTAGTTATCCTAATTGTTGAATGTCAGAGGATGAATTGATTTGAATGATGTAAATGTTTGGGATATAAGTTAGGGAGTTAATAAAACACTAATTTAGAGTTCTCAAACCAATGGATGAGTCATAAGTTGATCTTCTAATTAAATTTTATTAACTTGACCCCTTTCTGCAAAATTCATAATCAATTAAACCCCAATGTCTTTTGAGCTTTGTAGTTAGCTAAGTCCAATCTAAGAATACATGAGAATTAGTTTAAAATGAAACAATAATTAATCTCCCTCAAACGCTACAAGCTCAAGCTTGCTTGTCCCCTTTCTCATGGGTTAATTGAGATAGTAAACTAAGTACGGGTCAAACCTAATGAACCTCGGGGTGATTTATTCAACAACAGAGTAAGTTCAAATGAACTCAAAATAGTTTAAGGGATTCTTAAGAGTTATTTAGGGCTATGCCCTGAACCATTTGATGATCTTCTGGATATTTTTAAGAAAAATTGAACTTATTATGATTTGTTCAAGGAAATCATTCTTAAAACCTTTTAGGGACTCACCATGTTATGAATTATGGTCTCTTTTGAATTTACACCATTAAGGCTTCATTAGAACTTAGTAGTTTCCTTTACTTTTACTTTGAAATATTGATTATGAATGCTAACATGTTAGCGGGAGCAACAATAAGATGACAGATACACATTTACAGTTTATTTATTGTCAATTTATTTCTGTAATTTACTACTACTTTAATGTATCATGTATGCTTTGTTGAATCACTTTTCCAAAATAAAACAAATGATTTTCAAAATTAAGATAAACTTTTAATTAAAATTAAACTTAAAGAAATTTTTTCAAAAACAACAAATAAACATAATATGTCTTTTTCAATTTACGGGAGTCCCTCAGATGAGGTAACCCACAGTAGCTAACGAGATCTCCCCAATTTAAATGAGCTTAACAACTCATTTAGACTATGTAAATCCAAAAGAAAATAGTGGTAACGGAATGAGGGAACTGTAAGATCTAAACCGGTGTCACTTTAATCAACTTTAACCCTCCCATAATACTTGAACAACAACAAAAAACCAAAACATTGAAACATACACAGTAAAACTTCTTGAACCTTAGACATTAAGACTATTACTTCAGCGAGGAGCTTGGAACTAACACCATGGGTAGTATGTCAAGAATGTACAGAAGAACAACTTCGAGAGAGCAACCAGATCTGCAACAACATACCTTCCTTAGAACTAAATGACAAATCCATAGGACTTTGAGTTGGTTTGTCTAGCATGACATAAATCCTCTCCTTATCTTTTAGGCTTTTGTGCAACTCTATTGTGCAATATAAGTCCTAACACTTTTAGTACTTTGAGGTTATCATTCGTTATGACATAAACCCTCCTATCTTTTAGGTTATTTATTTGACTGTGTCATGCAAGTGTAAGCCCTAAATAATAAAATTGGCAGAATGAAACAACAAATAACATCTTATCAAAATTAAAACCAAAAAAATAAGATAGGTGCGAAGTCATTTGAGGTTCTTTTCAAAGTTTGTGACATTCCCTACTTTTTCATTCCTTTGGACCCCAAAAATAATCTGTTCCTAATTTAAGCCATTCCTTTTTGACTTTCTTGTGTCCATCCTTAAAAAATTAAACTTTGAAATTCTTAAAATCATAACCACTAATCATAATCGAGAGTATTCTTGGGTGAATTTGGTCATTTTCCTCTATAGGGAACTTAAGAACCCAACTTAATATAAACCCTATTTAATCTTCCTTATTAATTAGGAGAACTTGTTGGCTTATAGAAAAATGGTTTCAAAAACCAAATGTATGTCATAAATTTCTTGATGATAAATATTTTAGACCCTGGGCTAGTCTGATTCACTAGAAGTTCTTCTAATTTGAAGTATCACATTTTTAGAACAAAATTTTAGCAATTCTAAAGTATGACTCATTATATGACCCATTAACTCTAATTTACATAAATTATTTTAAAATGTAGTATTACTTGAGGACAAGTAATGTTTAAGTTTGGGGGATTTCTATACATAATTTACAATTCTAAAGTATGACCCATTGGAGGATTTTGATACGCCTAAAAATGTACTATTTTTCATGCTATATTTTATGATGATATTTCACTTTAAAGGTATGTTATCTTGTGTTTTTGGTTATCTTGTGTTTTTGGTTGTAGTTTAAAGGTATGTTATCTTGTGTTTTTGGTTGTAGGTACATCAAATTGAAAATTTTAGAGCGATTGGAGCAAAACAAAAAAAAATGGACCAAAACGGAGCAAACCGGAGCAAATCGGGTCGAATTGGGGCACACCAGAGCCATGGGGGCGAAAACCAGACACTTAAGTACCTGTTCCTGGTGCTTAAGCACCCAAAATGGTGCTTAGGTGCCACCAGATAGAGAGGGGGGCACATAAGCGCCCAAAAATGGCGCTTAGGCGCCAAAGACGGTTTTCAACATATCTTTTAGAATATACATTAAATTTGGATGATTTTTGAAGCGGTGCTTCATGCATCTCTTGGGGAATTCATTAGAAATGATAAAAGGTACTTTCTAGAAGAATTTTGGGTGGTTATAAGGAGTTTTGAAGAGGCACTTAAGGCACCTTTTCGAAGATTCATTGAATCTGGACAGTTTTGAAGGGATTTTTAAGAATCTCTTGGGAAATTATAATTAAGGCTTGGAAATGTTTTTAAAATGACTCTTAGACTTTGGAATCAATAATAAGAGGATAAGAAGGCTTGGAAAAGAAGAAGAAGGCTTGTGCATCAGCCCCAAGTGGGGTGACAAGGTGAAAGAGAAAAAGAGAGAGTGAGAGATTTTTTCTTTTCTTTTCGCTTTGTTCTTGGAGAGGATTGTAAAGAAATTGCTTTTGCTATACAATGAGAGTTTGATTTTCATTATAGATAAGTATTTTTATTGTATTTTGCTTTTAATTTACTACATTATTTTTATGGTTTCAAAGTCTTGTCCAATGAAAAGTTCTTTTTGTTTCTCCATGTGTAGTGAGTAGTTTTCTTTACTCTTCCCTCTTATAATGAATTAGTATGCATGTGTAGGATATAGAATTGGGTAAAGTGAGAATATATAGTGATGATTTTACTTTGTTTCTCTCTTACATGTGAACTTGATCACCTTGCATGTTAAAATCTGTTGTGAGAACATGTAAGATTCTGGATGGTCTTGTCTCATTCAAATGTAGTAGAGTCACATGAGATTGTATGGATGAGAATGTAGTCCATAGAGTTGGGTGCAAATAAATAAGGAAATAATCTTTAATGAGTTTATAATTAGAAGACTTTAGAGTGGCTAGCTAAAGCCCCTAATTTGGTCTATTATTTTATGTTTTGATGCGAGATGTTAGCCTCTAGGTGGAGGGATAAGAGGGAACTCTAAAGTGAGAGCTAATAACATCCCTACCTTCCCTATCTTCATAATGATTCTAACTTTAGATCATCTAATGCTCTTTACAACATCTCTAGTATGGGTAAAGAATAATATTTTATTTGTCACAATCTCTCTCTCACAATCTCTCTCACTATTTGTTTTACTTTTACACATGTCACTAATTTCATTGTACAAGGAAGAGTACTTTTAATATATTAAACCCTACTTTCTCATTTTCACTAAGTATTTTAGTTTAGAAGTAAAAGTAATATTATATTGATAATTGTAGGATATAATCAAAACCAAAAATTTATCGACCTTCCAAGCTAGGGTATGTTATTCTAGACTAGAACTTCTCTTGAAAGACACAATGATTAACCTCGATCTTCGTGGGATCAATATTTGGGGCTTAATCAAAAATCCCTATATTATTTGATAACGATACGTATACTTGCATAGAATCCCTACTAATATTATTTAAATCTTACTTTGCTTGGGATCAAGTTTTTGGTGTCATTACCGGGGATTAAAATCTTTAAGTAGTGGTGTCAACTTCATAAATCCTTACATATAAAAAATATCGGGATCAAGTTTTTGGCACCTTTGTCGGGGATTGTAATGGTTGATCTTGACTTTTAGGAGAATTTAAGTTGAAGTAATTAGGCTTAGACTTGAAAAATTGTATTGTCGTAAAATCTATTTTTCTGTTAAAGGTGTTTGTTTTTTGTACGAAAAAGTGTTGTGAAAAATATGTTTCTGTGAAAAACAAGGTGTTTTTGAAAATATTTTGTTGTGTTGAACATATTTTTTTGATTTTATTTGTTTAGTTGTTAATGTATTATTTGTTTTGTTGCGTATGCAAAACAAAGGATCTGCAGGACTTGTGCCTTATAATTCCGAGTTAGAAAAATTCCGAGTTAGAAAAAAAATTCCGAGTTAGAAAAAAGGAAAAAAATCAAAAAATAGGAAGGACTTGAATAAATAGAATTGGAAATGGAAAAAAATCAAAATAATAACTTGGAAAATCATCATAAATCATTGAGGGATTATGTAAATCCTATGACAGATGAAATTCACTCAAGTATACAAACCCCTTTAGTAGATGTTGACTCATTTGAACTAATGATTTTCCAACTGGTGCAGAACAACCAGTTTGAGGAAACTACTTCAGAGGATCCCTATTTACACTTATCCAATTTTCTAGAACTGTGTGCTACATTTCATTATAACGGTGTGTCGGACGATGCTGTTAGACTAAGGCTTTTTCCTTTCTCACTAAGGGATAAGGCTAAACTGTGGTTACACTCATTAGCACATGGCTCTATTAAAAATTGGGAGGAGCTAACTCATAAATTCCTAGCTAAGTATTTTCCACTTTTAAGGACTACTAAACTTAGAAATAATATTATCACATTTTGTCAGTATAAAAGCAAAATAATATACAAAGCCTGGGAAAGATTTAAGGAACTTCTAAGAAAGTGTCCACACCATGCTCTGCCCGATTGGTTAATCATTCAAACTTTTTACAATGGGTTAGTAGGATCCCTTAGGTCTGCAATTGACGCTGACGCTGGTGGATCATTAATGTCAAAATCATTTGATGAAGCATATGCGTTAATTGAAGAAATGGCTACAAATGAATATCAATGGCCCTCTGTAAGGGTAAATAATAAAAAGGTAGCCAGTGTTCATTATACATATGCGATTGTAATTCTTACATCTCATGTTGCTACAATATCAAGGAAGTTGGACCAATTTGGAATGAACCAACCTCAATTTACTCTAGTAAGTGAGGGAAGTTCATTAGGACATATGAATGATTCTAACTTATCATATGAGACTTTTAATACCATAAACAACCAATATTCTAACCTTTATAACCCAGGTTGGAAGAACCATCTTGATTTTAACTGGTATCATACCGCAGAGGGTGGAAACCAACAATGGGAAAGTAATCATGCAAATCCTAATGGAAGTTGGAATAATCAGTGGAACAATAACTATAGACCTCCATATCCACCGGACTTTAACAATGATCAACAACTTGAGGATAAGAAGATGTCTATAGAAGAAGTGGTATTACAAATGAGAAACCAGTTGCAAGGTCAAATCGCTGCGATTAAAAACATAGAGAAGCAACTTGGACAAATTGCTAATTCACTTTGTAATAGTCCCCAAGGAACCCTTGCTAGCAACACTGAGATCAACCTTAAAGAGAACAATAATGAAAATGTAGAAGTTGTCCAATTAAGAAGTGGAAGAGAGATAGAGAGTGTAGTTAGAAAAGAGAAAGAAGTTATGAGAGAAATAAAGGAAACTAAAAGACATAAAGAACATGTTTATAAGGATTTAGAGAATTTAATATCTCCAACTATAATCAATTTAGAAAGACCACCACCTCCATTTCCTCAAAGACTTAGAAAATATGAGTTGGATGAAAATATTTTAAAGTTCATGGAAGTACTTAAAAAGTTAATGATAAATATTCCTATCACTGAAGCTTTGGAACAAATGTCAAGTTATGCAAAATTTATGAAGAAAATATTAAACAAGAAAAAGAAATTTGGGGATTACAAAATAGTTGCATTAAGTGAGGAGTGCAGCGCTATATTTCAAAAAAGCTTCCTAAGAAACTTAAAGATCCTTCTAGCTTAAAAATTCCTTGTATATTTGGAGAAAGATTATGTGGAAAAGCTTTATGTGATTTAGGATCGAGCATTAATATGATGCCTCTATCTATATTTAAAAGGTTACGTTTAACCGATATTTCTCTCACTACCATAACCCTTGAGTTAACTGATCGATCTATCATTTATCAAAAAGGGGTTATAGAAGATGTGCTTGTTAAAGTGGATAAATTTATTTTTCCTATGGACTTTATTGTATTAGATATCGAGGAAGATAAAGAAAATCTAATTATTTTAGGGAGACATTTTCTTGTTACTGGATAAGCTATGATAGATGCGCAAAAAGGAAAGTTCACTACGAATATTAATGACCATGAAACCACTTTTGATGTTTTAAAGGCTATGAAAGATCCAACTGAAACAAAAGATGATGATTGTTTTTGGATGGATGAAATTGATTATCTAAGTAAAGATCATTTCCAAGAAAGTTTTGAGAGTAAGTTAATAAATGAGATCGAAATGGACTTTCATGATTAGTTAAAAAGGTTGTCTGAAGAAGACTGTATGTATGTTCAGAAGAGGTGTGAAATGATGGACGATACCAAAAATAGTAACCTTTTTACTCCGCCTCTTGAAAAATCTCATGAACTTACGATGAATGTACCCCATACAATTTTAAAGCCAACCTATTTAGGGAATTCATCTACACCATTAGTCTTTATATCTTCAGATTTGACTCAATCACAAGTAGAACCTAAATTGAATGATGAAATTAGTAAAAGATCTCCTAAGAAAGAGTTATTCAAAATTACTTAATTGCATATTTTATGGTATACAGACAAGATGAATGAGATTCTGATGCCAGGGCAACCAGAGTAAACATTGGATAAATCGAGTCGTCGATGTTAGGCCAAGAGCTTCATGAGAGTTAAACCCATGATTATCTTTGTTATCTGTTTAGTGTGATTGTTTTTATGTTGGATTCGATAATAGTGAGATGTTAGACTTTGATCTATGTTTGATGTGTAAGATTGGATTGGATTAATGTGGTGAGGTAATTCCTTCGTGATGACTAAATTTTTATATGATTTCTGGTAGTAGCAGGTTAACGAGTCTGTTACGACTTAGTTCTCAGTAAAAGCTGAGCATTACCTTGAAGCAAGTAGAGTTTAGACGTAGACCACTCCATGTCAACTATATTACTTCCTTTAACTGACTTTGTCTTCACCTGGTAAGGTCGTGAACTTACTTAGTGAACAACAACTGTATAAATCCCTGAAGTTGCAAACACATGAGGAAATTATGGTTCATGGGTAATAACCATCTAAAGTTTTATAATGCACACACTTCATTAGTGTAGCTTATTCCATTAGAAATTGAAAGTAAGGAGGGAAAATGTGAGTAGAAGGGAGATCAAGTTAACCTCAGTTGTTGTTTGTTTGTTGTTTGTTTATGAATGTTTATGAATTTGTGAGTCTATGTATTAAAGCTTGTGTATCTTTTTTTGTGAGTCAAGTTGAATGACTCATTTGAGATGACAAAACTTATCTAAATATTTTAAACTTGTTAGCAATCAACATTAGCAATCAGTATTAGCAATCAACAATTCCTTTATGAAGTTTAAAATGTGTTCTTGTTTAATCTTAAATTTGTACTTGTTCTACTATTTAAAATTCTTGTATAGTGTTATGTCAAGCATTTTTAGTATATATTTTCTTTCTACTACAATATTCTACCATGTGTTTTTTGTTGATATTTTTGTAGGATTTTTAGTAAATTGTAAAAGTCATCTTATCTTTCCCTACAGCATATTTTTGTACTTAATTGTTACACATGTTTGAGCTTAAGTTTGGGGGAAAAAAATGTTTCAAGTTTAAACCTTACATGTTTTCAAAAGTACTACAAACAAATTTGTATCTTATTTCTAAGGATTATTGTTATGTGGAGTCACCTTAAGGATGTTATAATTTTAAGTATATTTTAAGTATAAAAGGAAAATTTAGTTGATATTTTTGGTGAAAAGGGTGAACTTAGAGTTAAGGATATTTATTAGAGAGCTTAGGGAAATGAATAACTATCTTTAGTAGGAATAATTGTATTTTTGAAAAATTAAGGATTCTTAGATCTTTTATTTTCAAACATTTAAGGCTCTTTTAAAAAGTATTTTAAGAAAATACATCTTTTCAAGTGAAGGAAAGTAACAAGTTTTAACTTTAGAGGAGGATAATGGAATTCAAAATTATTTAAGGGCTTCTCCATATATAGTAATTCTCACATATGAAAAATAATAATAATAATGGATCAAAAAGATCCTGAAAAAAAAGAAAAAAAATGTAGAAAAAAAGAAAGAAAGTGAGGAAAAGCTTGAGGAGAGGTTCTAATAAAAATTTGGTTTCACTTAAGTCTTTCTAGATTAAAGAACTTAGAACAATCATAAGCTTATTTTTTATACTTATATTAATAAAATTATTTTTAAGAGAGTTCTTAAGTCTAGAAAGTGAAGTTCATATGATCCGAAGTTTCAAAAATCTGCATATATTTCTGAATTGGATATGAAAATAAATTTCCAAGTTTGATGATAAATATTTTAGACCCTGGGCTAGTATGATTCACTAGAAGTTCTTCTAATTTGAACTATCACATTTTTAGTTTTTAGAAAAAAATTTTAGCAATTATAAAGTATGACCCATTAACTCTAATTTACATAATTTTTTTTAAAATGTAGTATTACTTGAGGACAAGTAATGTTTAAGTTTGGGGGATTTTGTTACCCCTAAAAATGTACTATTTTTCATGCTATATTTTATGATGATATTGCACTTTAAAGGTATGTTTTCTTGTTTTTTTGGTTGTAGGTACATCAAATTGAAGAATTTGGGTACATGTTTTTTTGGTTGTAGGTACATCAAATTGAAGAATTTGGAATGATTGCAGCAAAAGGAACAAAAATGGACGAAAATAGAGCAAACTGGAGCAATTCGGGTCGAATCGGGGCACACCGGAGCCATGGAGGCCAAAACCGGACACTTAAGTGCTTTTGACTGGTGCTTAAGCACCCAAAATGGTGCTTAGGTCCCACTAGACAAATAGGGGGGCACTTAAGCACCTAAAAGCGGTGCTTTGGCGCCAAAGACAGTTCTCAACATATCTTCTAGAATATACATCAAATTTGGACGATTTTTGAAGCGGTGCTTCATTCATCTTTTAAGGAATTTATTGGAAATGATAAAATGGATTTTATAAAATAATTTAGGGTGGTTATATGGAGTTTTGAAGAGGCACTTAAGGCACCATTTGGAAGATTCATTAAATCTGTACAATTTTGAAGAGAGACGTAAGAATCTCTTGGGATAGTATAATTAAGGCTTGGAAATATTCTTAAAATTACTCTTGGACTTTGGAATCCATAAGAAGAGTAGAAGACGGCTTGGAGAAGAGGAAGAAGTTTTAGGCGTGAGGCCCAAGTGGAGTAGCAAGGTGAAAGAGAAAGAGAGAGAGTGAGAGATTTCTTCTTTTCTTTTCACTTTGTTCTTGGAGAGGATTGTAAGGAAATTGCTTTTGCTATACAAAGAGAGTTTGATTTTCATCAGAGATAAGTATTTTCATTATTTTTTTTTTATTTGAATTTAGTACTTTTTTGTATGCTTTCAAAGTCTTGTTCAATGAAAAGTTCTTATTGTTTCTCCATGTGTAGTGAGTAGTTTTCTTTACTCTTCCCTCTTGTAATGAATTAGTATGCATGTGAAGGATATAGAATTGGATAGAGTGAGAATATATTGTGATGATTTTACTTTGTTCTTCATTTACATCTAAACTTGATCAATTTGCAAGTTAAAATCTGTTGCGAGAACATGTAAGATCTGAGATGGTGTTGTCTCAATCAAATGTAGTATAATCACATGAGATTGTACGGATGAGAATGTATTCCATATAGTTAAGTGCAAATAAATAAGGAAATAATCTTTAATGGGTGTAGAATTATAAGAATTTAGAGTGATAGTTTAAAGCCTCCTAATTTGGTCTATTATTTTAGGTTTTGATGCGAGATGTTGGCCTCCAGGTGGAGGGATAAGAGGCAACTCTAGAGTGAGAGCTAGTATTGAGAGCTAGTATCTTCCCTTCAGAACTATTTAAACTTTAGATTAACCAATATTCTTTATAGCATCCTTTAGATACTTTAGATTAACCAATATTCTTTATAGCATCTTTAGTAAGGGTAAAGAATATATTTGTTTCAATTTGTCATAATCTCTCTCACTACTTGTTTTACTTTTACACATGTCACTAATTTCATTGTATAAGGAAGAGTACTTTTAATATATTAAACTCCACTTTCTGATTTTCACTAAGTATTTTAGTTTAGAAGTAGAAGTAATATTGTAGTGATAATTATAAAATATAATTAAAACCAAACATTTATCGACCTTCCAAGCTAGGGAGTGTTTTTCTAGACTATAACTTCTCTTGAAAGCCACAGAGATTAACCTCGATCTCCGTGGGATCAATATTCGGGGCTTAATCAAAAAGCCCTATATTACTTGATAAAAATATGTATACTTGCGTAGAATCCCTACTAATATAATTGAAATCTTACTTTGCTTGGGATCAAGCTTGGGATCATGTTTTTGGTGCCATTACTGGGGATTGAAATCTTCAAGTAGTGGTGTCAACTTCATAAATCCTTACATATAAAAAATATCGGGATCACTCTGCCACAGCAGCCTCTAGCTGGGAAATAATGTATGGGTCTAAATGTTCCTGGTTTGGAGTAGGATTAATTGATAAAGATGAATTTCCATGATTAGTGGGTTCTAAATCAGGCTCAGTATTCAGGGCTAGTGTGGATGCAGTAGCTACCTGGACCTCAGAAGGGTTAGCCTCAGTTGGTAAATGATAGTGTTTTGTAGTATTGAGGGAGGGATGGAGTCTAAAACATTTTTTGTCATTACGACCAAAAATTTTATAATGAGAGCAGTAAAAAGGCTTCTGCTCCATGATTATGGGTTGTCAATACCCATTATGTTGAGTACCCAACCAAACTTCATCAATGGGAGGAAGGGTGATATCCCTTTCCACTAAAATCCTAGCCACTGAGGGCCTAATCAAATTGAAAGTGGAAATATCAAGTTTCATTGACCTACCCAGGAGGTCCCCAATGGAGAAGAGGACTTTGAGGTGAAAGAAATGTAGCTTTAAACCTATAAAGTTTAAACCAAATAGAAATGATTGGAAGCTCCTTTTCAGGATCAAATTTAGGAGTTCATTTCAACAATTTCATTTGGTTTACCTCTATATTAATCAGCTTCTTTGAGCATATCCTAGCATAATCTTCTTTATTAGTCAAGTGAATCATAACATGCCTTCCATCGAATAGCCCCACCTTCCAGTGCCCAGATAATTTGAAATCATCAAATTTTTTCCTTATTAGGTTAATTTTAGGATGACCTAATTGAAACTTACCAATTAGGGTAACTTTACATCTCATGGATAGATCTTCAACATCATTTTGAGAGAAAAAAGGAGCATGCTTACCACTCTTCTTGGATCCTTTCTTAAAAAGGTAACTATACTCATCCCCAACCATGGTGTCATGATAAGATTAAGAGAAGACCAATTTGTCTCCCAACATGCTCGAAGGAGAGACAACTGCAACATAAGACTTGCCCACATAATTTGGGTCATCTTATTGAAGTGAAGAGTCCATTGTTAGCTCAGAGACGACAGAGAATAGAAATATAAAGAGCAAGAACCAGTTGGGAGATGAAAAAGCAATGGAATAGTAGACAGTCAACTCAAAAATTTTGTGCCCAGGAAATACAAAAAAAACCACCAATGAACTTACCACCCAACAAGAAAGTACAAACATTACTTTTAGAGGAACAAGCAACTCAAATGGACCTTTTACAGGAAAGAGGAGCTGAGCTGAGTTGAAAGTGCGCAGCCATGGATCCCAAACCCTAGCAAAGCAAAAACAGGCACCATAAACCCTCTATTCATATATATATATATATATATTGGTTGAGATTGTTGGGTTGTTTGTGGCACTGCTTCCTAGCTTCCAATCTGGGTTGGATGTTCCTTTCTTGAGTTGCATTTTTTTCTTCAAACTTGTATACAAGCACTTTCTTCTGTTTTTCTATTTTGGCTTTTTCCAGGGCTTCCTCCAGGTGTTATTTCTCTCCCTACTGTAGAGGGGAAGTTTTCATTGATGCTCCTTGGATGTTTTGAGTTGCTGGTCACCTGCTGCATTACTGTTCTCCTTTCGATGCACTTTTTTCTTAAGCAAGTGCCTCTTTGTTTCTACTTTTGACTCCTCTAAAGGACTATGAATCAACCCATTTTTTCCTTCAGATTTGTTTTCTTTTGTTACAGTTTTAGGGGTCTCTTTTTGGGTATACATGTATATCTTGCTTACATTTATTATTTTGGAGATTTTGCTGCGTGTGTTTTCTACTTTGGGAGGTGGAACCCCTAGGAACAGGTCTTTATTGTATTTTTATCTTTTTAGATTTGGGATCCTCTTACCATCCCACCTTTTTGTACTTTCCTTTTAATTATTAACACGTATGGAGCCACAAGTGCTCTTTCCTAATATATATATATTTAGCATTTTTGAATTTATAAAATCTAATTTCATGACCCAAAATTCATAAAACACATAATGATCAAGATCTTTGAAATCATGATTTTCACATACCCATAAAGAAGATAAACATACTTTTATTCATGATTGTAGAATTCGATCTGAAGAGATGGAATTTCTCTCTCCAATCTTTATTACTTTCTGTACTTTCTAATTGACAGAAAGGTATAATACTTCTTGAGACAGAGAGGACCTTATCTTTTTTATGAGAGAAAGATAAGTGTCTCTTGGGAAGAGACGTGACCCATTTAAGGTAATTTAATTAATTAATTAAAGCGAAAGGATAAGGTGTCTTTTGAGAAGAGACATGACCCTTTTTCTTTTTAATTAGCTAATTAATTACTATTAAAATAAATGACAGTGGGCCACATAAATAAAATATTAAAAATTTAACATTCTCCCACTTAATTCATGTAATATTCAATAGTGCATAATATACTGCACAAAATGTAAGTTAAAATCCTTCATTATATTGGTCAAATCATAAATCATTAATAAGTATGAAATTAATATGAATCATGGCGGTTGCATATCAATTTACTAACACAATTCCTTCCATGTATCACAATATCAATTGCATACTTAAAATATTAAGAAATAACATAACGGTCACATAATGTCTATTAAAAGACAAATATTATTAAATATCACACAACATAAAGTGTATGCTAGCGATAAAAACAAGATATACAAATGTCAGAAACAATAATAAACTGAGCTAAAAGTGTCAAACATAAAGAGCATTAAAAATAAAACAAATAAAAGTTTTTGGTAATGCCCATTCTCACAACATGTTCATTAAATGTCTGTGGTGGAAACCATTTTGTCAGTGGATCTACAATAATAAGATTGGTGCAAATATGCTCAATTAACACCCTATCTTTCTAAACTTCTTCTTTAAAGGCAAGGTACTTTAATTTCATGAATTTGTCATCTTTGGAATGCCTGTCGTTTTTAAAAAAGATGACTACTACCGAGTTATCATAGTAAATTTTCAGTGGCTTGGCAATACTGTCAAAATTCTCATTTGTGAAATAAAATTTCATAATCATAAGCCTGGATTGTATCTTCGAAGCATGCCACAACTTTAGCTTCCATAGTGGATGCAACAATTATAGACTACTTCGCACTTTTCCATGAGATTGCTCCTTCAGCCAAAAGGAACAGATAGCCAAATGTTGATGTTCTAGTATCAACACAACTAGAAAAATCTAAATCTGACTATCCTATCACTTCAAGATAATTAAATCTTCTATAAGTGAGCACATGGTCCTTTGTTCCTCGTAGGTACTTAAAAACTTTCTTTGCATCTTTCCAATGATCTATTCCTAGATTACATTGATACCTTCCCAACATCCTGACAACAAAGCTAATGTTCGGCCTGGTACAAGTTTGGGCCTACATTAAGCTTCCAACAACATATGCATTCGGAATTTCTTTCATTTTTTTACATTCCAAATCATTCTTTGGACACTGCATAATGCTAAATTTATCTTCTTTCTGAATTAGAGTAACACTTCCAGAGCACCCTTCCATATTGAATCTCTTAATTGATATATGCTTTTTGAGATAGTCCTAAGAATCCTTGTGATCTTCCAAAATATATTTCAATTTCAATCACTTAGGATGTCTCACCCATATCTTTCATTTCAATTTTCTTAGAGAAAAAAATCTTTGTTTCATACAATAAAACAAGACCATTAGTAGCCAGCAGGATATCATCAACATACAGAATGAGAAATATGATCTTGCTCCCACTGACCTTTGGATATATACACCGACTGATAGTATTTTCCTTAAATTCCAAGGAAGTGATGGTATCATTGAACTTAAGATTCCTTTATTGGGGAGCTTGCTTAAGTCTGTATATTGATTTCTTAAGTTTACACACCATGTGTTCTTTTCCTTCATCCGAAAATCCTTCATGTAGACATCTCCATGTAAACTCTCATTCAGAAAGGCAGTTTTCACATATGTTTGGTGTAACTCCAAATCATAATGAGCTACTAGTTACATGATAATTCTAAATGAATCATTATTAGAAACTAGATAAAATGTTTCTTTATAGTCGATGTCATCTTTCTGTGTGAAATCTTTGGCAACAAGTATGGCTTTATATCATTCAATATTGTCATTTGAGTCACACTTGGTCTTAAATACCCAATTACATTTGACACTCTTACAACCTTCAAGCTTTCAACAACATCCCAAACTTTATTTGTATAGTACATTATTTGTCCTCAAGTAATACTACATTTTTAAAATAATTTATGTAAATTAGAGTTAATGGGTCATACTTTAGAATTGCTAAAATTTTGTTCTAAAAATGTGATACTTCAAATTAGAAGAACTTCTAGTGAAACAGACTAGCCCAGGGTCTAAAATATTTATCATCAAGAAATTTATGACATACATTTGGTTTTTGAAACCATTTCGATTTTTGAAACTTCGGATCATATGAACTTTACTTTCTAGAATTAAGAACTCTCTTAAAAATAATTTCTATTAATATTAGTATAAAAAATAAGCTTATGATTGTTCTAAGTTCTTTACTCTAGAAAAACTCAAGTGAAACCAATTTTTTATTAGGACCTCTCAAGTTTTTCCTCACTTTCTTTCTTTTTTTTGTATTTTTTTTTATTTTTTTTCAGGATCTTTTTGATCCTTTATTATTATTGTTTTTCATATGTGAGGATTACTATATCTGGAGAAGTCCTTAAATAATTTTGAATTCCATTATCCTCCTCTAAAGTTAAAACTTGTTACTTTCCTTCACTTGAAGTTACTTTCCTTCACTTGAAATGTTACTTTCCTTCACTTGAAAAGATGTATTTTTTTAAAATAAAAGAGCCTTAAATCTTAAATGTTTGAAAATAAAAATTCTAAAAATCCTTTATTTCTCAAAAATATAATTATTCCTACTAAAGATGGTTATTCATTTCCCCAAGCTCTCTAATAAATATCCTTAACTCTAAGTTCACCCTTTTCACCAAAAATATCAACTAAATTTTCCTACTCCATTTTATACTTAAAATTCTAACATCCTTAAGGTGACTCCACATAACAAGTGACATCCTTAAGGTGACTCCACATAACAATAATCCTTAGAAATAAGATACAAATTTATTTGTAGTAATTTTGAAAACATGTAAGGTTTAAATTTGAAACATTTTTTTCCCCCCGAAACTTAAGCTCAAACATGTGTAACAATGAAGTACAAAAATATGCGGTAGGGAAAGATCACTTTTACAATTTACTACACATCCTACAAAAATATCAACAAATAACACATGGTAGAAGATTACAGTAGAAGGTAAATCTAGTCTAAACATGCTTGACATAACACTATAAAGGAATTTTAAATAGTAGAACAGGTACAAACTGAAGATTTGAACACATATAAAGGAATTACTGATTGCTAACAAGTTTAAAATATTTAGATAAGTTTTGTCATCTCTAATGACTCATTCAACTTGACTCACAAACAAAGACACACAAACTCCAATACATAGACTCATAGATTCATAAACAAACAACAACTGAGGTTAACTTGATCTCCCTTCTACTCACATTTCCCCTCCTTACTTTCAATTTCTAATGGAAGAAACTACACTAATGAAGTGTGTGCATTATAAGACTTTATATGGTTATTACCCATGAACCAGAATTTCCTCATGTGTTTCCAATTTCATGTTCACTCTAAGTCTAAGCTATACAACATCTGATAAATAAAAATAGAGCAGTTCATCCTGTTGTTGTTCACTAAGTAAGTTCACGGCCTTACCAGTGAAGACAAAGTCAGATAAAGGAAGTAATACAGTTGACATGGAGTGGTCTAAGTCTAAAATCAACTTGCTTCAAGATAATGCTCAGCTCCTATTGAGAACTAAGTTGTAACAGACTCGTTAACCCGCTACTACCAGAAATCATATAAAAATATAGTCATGAAGAAGGAATTACCTCACAACATTAATCCAATCCAATCTTACACATCAAACACAGATCAAAGTCCAACATCTCACTATTATCGAATCCAACATAACAACAATCACACTAAATAGATAACAAAGATAATCATGAGTTTAACTCCCATGAATCGCTTGGCCTAACATCGACGACTCGATTTATCCAATGTTTACTCTGGTTGCCCCAACATTAGAATCTTATTCATCTTGTCTATATAACAAAAAATATGCCATTCAGTAATTTTGAATAACTCTTTCTTAGTAGATCTTTTACTGATTTCATCATTTAATTCAGGTTCTTCTTGTGATTGAGTTGAATCTGAACATATAAAGACAAGTGATGTAGAAGAATTCCCTAAATAGGTTGGCTTTAAATTTGTATGTTAAAAGTTTACTATTTTTGGTATCGTCCATCATTTCACACCTCTCCTGAACATACTTACAATTTTCTTCACAGAGCCTTTTCAACTCATTATGAAAGTCCATTTTGATCTCATCTATTAACTTACTCTCAAAACATTCTTGGAAATGGTCTTTACTTAGATAATCAATTTCATCCATCCAAAAACAATCATCATCTTTTGTCTCGGTTGGATATTTCATAGCCTTTAAAACATCAAAAGTGGCTTCATGATCATTAATATTCATAGTCAACTTTCCTTTTTGCCCATATATCATAGCTTATCCAGTAACAAGAAAATGTCTCCCTAAAATAATTGGATTTTATTTATCTTCCTCCATATCTAATACAATAAAGTCCATAGGAAAGATAAATTTATTAACAAGCACATCTTCTATAATCCCTTTTGGATAAATGATAGATCAATCAGTTAACTGAAGGGCTACAGTAGTGGGAAAAATATCGGTTAAACCTAACCATTTAAATATTGATAGAGGCATCACATTAATGCTTGATCCTAAATCACGTAAAGTTTTTCCACATAATATTTCTTCAAATATACAAGAAATTTTTAAGCTAGAAGGATCTCTAAGTTTCTTAGGAAGCTTTTTCTGAAATATAGTGCTGCACTCCTTTATTAATGCAACTGTCTCGTAATCCCCAAATTTCCATTTCTTGTTTAATATTTCCTTTATAAATTTTGCATAACCTGGAGTATGTTCCAAACCTTCAGTGAAAGGAATATTTATCATTAACTTCTTAAGTACTTCTATGAACTTTAAAAAATTTTTAGCCAACTTATACTGTCTAAGTCTTTGAGGAAATGGAGGTGGTGGTCTTTTTAAATTGATTTTAGTTGGAGATATTAAAATTTTCCAAATCCTTAGAAACATGTTCTTTAGGTCTTTTAGTTTCCTTTGTTTCTTTCACAACTTCTTTCTCTTTTCTAACCACACCCTCTATCTCTCTTCCACTTCTTAATCGGACAACTTCTACATTTTCATTATTGTTCTCTTTAAGGTTGATCTCAGTGTTGCTAGGAAGTGTTCCTTGGGGACTATTGCAAAGTGAATTAACAATTTGTCCAAGTTGATTCTCTATGTTTCTAATCACAACAATTTGACCTTGCAACTCGTATCCCAATTGTAATACCCCTTCTTCTATAGGCATCTTCTTATCCTCAAGTTGTTGATCATTGTTAAAGTCCGGTGGATATGAAGGTCTATAGTTTTTGTTCCCCTGATTTTTCCAATCTCCATTATGATTTGCATGATTACTTTCCCATTGTTGGTTTCCACCCTATGCAGTATGATACTAGTTAAAATCAAAATGATTCTTCCAACCTGGGTTGTAAAGGTTAGAGTACTAGTTGTTTTATGGTATTAAAAGTCTCATACGATAAGTTAGAGTCATTCATATATCCTAATGAACTTTCCTCACTTACTAGAGTAAATTGAGATTGGTTCATTCCAAATTGGTCCAACTTCCTTGATATTGTAGCAACATGAGTTGCAAGAATTACAATCGCATCTGTATCATGAACACTGGCTATCTTTTTAGGATTTACCCTTACAGAGGGCCATTGATATTCATTTGTAGCCATTTCTTCAATTAATGGATATGATTCATCAAATGATTTTGACATTAATGATCCACCAGTGACAGCGTCAATTGTAGACCTAAGAGATCCTACTAACCCATTATAAAAAGTTTGAATGATTAACCAATTGGGCAGAGCAAGGTGTTGACACTTTTTTAGGAGTTCCTTAAATCTTTCCCAGGCTTCGTATATTGATTCCCCTTTATACTGACAAAATGAGATAATATCATTTCTAAGTTTAGTATTCCTTAAAGGTGGAAAATACTTAGCTAGGAATTTATGAGTTAGCTCCTCCTAATTTTTAATAGAGTCATGTGCTAATGAGTATAACCACAGTTTAGCCTTATCCCTTAGTGAGAAAGGAAAAAGCCTTAGTCTAACAACATCATCCGACACACCATTATAACAAAATGTAGCACACAGTTATAGAAAATTGGATAAGTGTAAATAGGGATCCTCTGAAGTAGTTCCCCCACACTGGTTATTCTGCACCAGTTGAATAATCGATGGATCTACGTCTGAGGTTTGTATACTTGAGTGAATTTCATATGTCGTAGGATTTACATAATCCCTCAATTATTTATGATGATTTTTCAAGTTTCAAGTTATTATTTTGAATTATTATTTTGAATTTTTTCCATTTCAAATTCTATTTTTTTAAGTCCTTATTTTTTGATTTTTTCCTTTTTTCTAACTCGGGATCATAAGGCAGAAGTCCTGCAGATCCTTTGTTTTGCATGCAGATCCTTTGTTTTGCAGATCCTTTGTTTTGCATACACAACACAACAAACACTACATTACTAACTAACTAAATAAAAAAAAAAATATTTTCAGAAACACCTTGTTTTTCATAGAAACAGATTTTTCACAACACTTTTTCATACAAAAAACAAACACATTTCACAGAAAAATAGTTTTTACGACAATATAATTTTCCAAGTCTAAGCGTAATTACATCAACTTAAATTCTCCTAAAAGTCAAGATCAACCATTACAATCCCCGGTAACGGTGCAAAAAACTTGATCCTGTTTTTTTTTATATGTAAGGAGTTATGAAGTTGTCACCACTACTTTGAAGATTTTAATCCCAAGTAATGGAACAAAAAACTTGATCCCAATCAAAGTAAGATTTCAATTATATTAGTAGGGATTCTATGTAAGTATACGTATCGTTATCAAGTAATATAGGGATTTTTGATTAAGCCCCGAATATTGATGCCATGGAGATCGAGATTAATCACTGTGGCTTTCAAGAGAAGTTCTAGTCTAGAATAACACGCCCTAGCTTGGTAGGTCAATAAATTTTTGATTTTTATTGTATCCTACAATTATCACTATAATGTCAATTCTACTTCTAAACTAAAATATTTAGTGAAAATCAGAAAGTGGGGTTTAATATATTAAAAGTACTCTTCCTCATATAATGAAATTAGTGACATGTGTAAAAGTAAAACAAGTAGTGAGAGAGATTGTGACAAATAGGAACAATTATATTCTTTAATCTTACTAGAGATGCTATAAAGAATAGTGGTTAATCTAAAGTTTGAAGAATTTTGAAGACAGGCTAGGCAGGGAAGATACTAGCTCTCACTCTAGAGTTCCCTCTTATCCCTCTACTTAGAGGCTAACATCTCACATCAAAACATAAAATAATAGACCAAATTAAGGGCTTTAGCCTGCCATTATAAAGTCCTCTAATTTTACACCCATTAAAGATTATTTCCCTATTAATTTGCACTCAACTATATGGACTACATTCTCATCCATACAATCTCATGTGATTCTAGTATATTTGATTGAGACAACACCATCACGGATCTTACATGTTCTCACAATAGATTTTAACATGCAAGTTGATCAAGTTCACTTGTAAAAGAAGAACAAAGTAAAATTATCACTATATATTCTCACTCTACCCAACTATATATCCTACACATTGACCAAAGGAAATATACTGTGATTTTCATACCTACTTTACGCTGTTTTTGATGATATTGTACTTTAAAGAAAGGTATTTTTGATGTATTGTTGCAAGAATGATGAATTAGGGTCATTGGAGCAAAAAGATGCAAAATGTGAAGTTTTGAACTAGGGTGCCGACGACGAGAATTTTCTGAGACTCTAGATTAAATAATTTAGAAGGCCTGCCGACGGCGCCCTCGAGGCTACTGATGGTGAGATCGGCGGATATGTCCAAAGGTGCATTTAATGTGGACGATTTTTGGAGGGATGCTTAGGAAACTCTTGAGAAAACTCATCCACATCCTTAAAAGAAGATCCTTAAAAGAAGACTTTGGTAAAAGAAGACTTTGGCCAAAAATAACAAGGAGGAGGCTTAAGAGTTCGAGGAGTTAGAAGGTTAGAATAGCATCCAAGAGCCCCAGTACCGTGTAGGAGTCTAATTTTGAGGAATTCTTCGAGAGATTGTAAGAGTGGAGTGAAAGTGGGAGATTTCTCCCTCCTTGCCACTTCAAAGAGGAATTCTGTGTACTGTAAAGAAAGGAAGAGATTCAGAGGAACTTCAAAGAGTTTTCTTGAGGAGGAATTAGAGGAATTAGAGATAAGAGGAGGAATTAGAGATAAGTGTTGTTTACTTGTTGTAGCTTGTATAACTTTTCTTTTATATATGAATTCTGAGCTTTGTTGTGTCTTCCCCATGAGTTCTGAGTAGTTTTCTCTGTCTTTCTCATTGTCTTGAGATTTATGAAATGGTTATTTGAATTGGTTGAGCCATAAAAATGTTAAAGAAGTTGTGATGATCTTTTCACTTCAATCTTAATTTACTTTCAATTTGGCCAATTGATTTGTTAAAATATGTTGAGTTTTACAACTAAAGTGAAGATTACATCCAAGTTTCAGGGAGGTCAAAGCCCTTGGAAGTTGGGTGCAAATAAATAGGGAAATAAAATTATCGGGCATAGAATTGGAGATTTTAGAGTGCAGACTAAAATCCCTAATTCGGTCCTATCGTTTGGGTGCTGAAGTGTAGATGTTAGCCCTCAGGCGAGGGGAACGTGAGAGGTCTGAAGTGAGAGCTGGTATCCTCCCAGCCTAGCCGCAGATTCAATAAACAAGCGTAGAATTAGTCAACGTTTTTTATGCCTGGACCAAAGGGTAAAGTATAGGTATGCTTCTATTTGACACAATACAAATTAAACTGATTCACTTTATCCATTCACTATAATTTCTTGACAAGGAGAAGGATGCTTTCTTATATAGTGAATATCACATTAAAAACTTTATTAGTATAATTTGTTACTTAAGATTTATTAAAGTTACATATTTATTTCAATTGCCTATTAGTGACTGATAAACAATTTGAATTATATTGTTGTGATTAAGTATTGATTTTCTAAAATCTTAGTTCATAGTTCTAATATTACTCCCTGTGGGATTGATATCTAGGACTCCATTAGAGCCCTATATTACTTGAGCGATACATATACTTGCATTGATAAATTAAACTTTAACATTATTGAATATTATAATTATACA
>NW_018252423.1:35728-39433 GCF_001263595.1 Phalaenopsis equestris
AATCATAATTAGAGTAACAGACAAATTAGGACTATTAGAAAATTTTTACTGCAATTGCAACTTATTTTAATATTTAGTTAACTATTTTCTGTGTACTGATTTCAAATTGTATGCGTAAATTTGGACCTGAAAATCTTATACCCTATGATTCGGAATTAGAACGCACTGTTAGCAGAATTAGAAGACTGAGAAGAGAATCTAGAAATTTTGACACAATGGAAAACAACGTGAACAATCAAGGAATAGAAAATGAACACCAACCTAGTCCCGTACGAGATTATGCAAATCCTACAACAGATGAAATTCACTTATCTATCCAAAATCTTAATATAGCTGCTAATTCAGTTGAGCTTAAACCTGCTATTATCCAAATGGTACAAAACAATCAATTCGGAGGTACACCAAATGAAGATCCTAATTTACACTTCGCTAGTTTTTTAAAACTGTTTAAATATGACAGAGTTTTAAACGATGCTGTTAGACTTAGACTTTTTCCTTTTTCACTTAGGGATAAGGCTAAGATGTTGTTAAATTTGTTAGCATGAGGATCTATTAGAACTTGGGGAGAACTTTCACAAAAATTTCTATCCAAATATTTCCCTCCATCCAAAACTGCTAAACTTAGAAATGATATAACATCATTCTATCAGATTGATGGAGAGTTAATATATGAAGCTTGGGAGAGATTTAAAGATCTTCTTAGGAAGTGCCCTCATCATTCGTTACCAGATTGGTTGATAATTCAAAGTTTTTGTAATGGATTAGTAGGATCACTTAGATCGATTATAGATGATGTGAGTGGTGGTTCTTTAATGTCAAAACCTTTTGATGAGGCTTATTCGTTAATAGAAGAGATGACTACCAACAATTTTCAAAGGCCCTCTAAAAGGGTAAATCCTAAAAGAGTAGCTAGTATCCATGATTCTGATGCAATATCTGTGTTAGCTTTGCAGATTGCTGTAGTATCAAAGAAATTAGATCTTTATATAATGAATTATCCTCCAACACCTACTACGATGGAAGGAAATTCATCTGGGCAATTTGTGGTTGTTCAACAGACTTTAAATGCTATCAATAGACCCAACAATCCTTATTCAAACTATTATAACCCATTTTGGAAAAATCATCCAAATTTTAATTAGAATAATAATTCTACTACAAATCAACAATGGGCGAACAACCCAGTGAAGATCATGAATACCCAGATTTAGAATATTCACTTACACCAATGAAAATTACTATGGAGAAACCTCCATCACCATTTCCTCAAAGATTAAAGCAACACAAACAGAATAAACAATTTTCCAAGTTTTTAGAAATTCTTAAGAAATTAACGGTAAATATTCCCTTCGTAGAAGCTTTAGAGCAAATGCCCAATTATCTGAAATTTATGAAAGATATTCTTAACAAGAAAAGGAAGTTCAACGATAATGAAACTGTTGCACTTAGTGAAGAGTGTAGTGCAATTATTCAGAAAAAACTTCCTGAAAAATTAAAAGATCCAGGTAGTTTCACTATACTGTGTGCTATCGGTGAAAAATTTTATGCAAGAGCTTTATGTGATTTGGTACCCAACATTAATCTTATGCCTCTATCAATTTTCAAAAGATGAGGATTAGGAGAAGTCTCACCTACTTCTGTAACTCCTTAGTTAGCGGATTGTTCAGTTACATATCCTAAGGGAGTTATTTGATATGTGTTAGTAAAAGTTGATAAAATTATCTCTCTTGCGGATTTGATTGTTTTAGATATGGATGAAGATAAAGAAATACCTTTAATTAGGATATCCATTTACACCAATGAAAAGTACTGTGGAGAAACCTCCATCACCATTTCCTCAAAGATTAAAGCAACACAAACAGAATAAACAATTTTCCAAGTTTTTAGAAATTCTTAAGAAATTAACGGTAAATATTCCCTTCGTAGAAGCTTTAGAGCAAATGCCCAATTATCTGAAATTTATGAAAGATATTCTTAACAAGAAAAGGAAGTTCAACGATAATGAAACTGTTGCACTTAGTGAAGAGTGTAGTGCAATTATTCAGAAAAAACTTCCTGAAAAATTAAAAGATCCAGGTAGTTTCACTATACTGTGTGCTATCGGTGAAAAATTTTATGCAAGAGCTTTATGTGATTTGGTACCCAACATTAATCTTATGCCTCTATCAATTTTCAAAAGATGAGGATTAGGAGAAGTCTCACCTACTTCTGTAACTCCTTAGTTAGCGGATTGTTCAGTTACATATCCTAAGGGAGTTATTTGATATGTGTTAGTAAAAGTTGATAAAATTATCTCTCTTGCGGATTTGATTGTTTTAGATATGGATGAAGATAAAGAAATACCTATCATTTTAGGGAGACCATTTTTAGCTACTGGAAAAGCTATGATAGATGTTCAAAAAGAAGAATTAACTATGAGAGTTAACGATCAAGAAGTGACTTTTAAAATTGCAAAATCTATGAGATACCCTCCTATTGAAAGAGATAATGAATATTTTTGCATGGAAATTAGTGAACATCTATTGAACGAGCATATTAAAGAACATTTTGAAGAGAAAGAACAATTTGAAGATAGTGATGAAGTTATTTTGGAGGAAATAGAAAATGAAGAATTAGATTATGTTCAGGAAAGATTTGAGATGCTGGATATAACAAAAAATGCTGATAAGAATCTAGTTCCGTTAATTATAATATTACGTGTTATTACGTGAACTTGAGTTGAAAATATTGCTTAACCACTTGAAGTATGTGTTTCTGGGAGACTCATCTACATTACCTATTACTATATCTTCAGAATTAAATAATCTGCAAGAGCAAAGACTTTTAGATACATTAAAAAGATATAAGAAAGCTTTTGCTTGGACCTTAGCTGATATTAAGGGAATCAGTCCTTTGATCTGTATGCATAGAATTATACTAGATGAACAATATAAACCAAGAGTTGATCCATAAAGGAGATTAAACCCAATAATGAAAGAAGTAGTTAAGATGGAGATTTTGAAATGGTTAGACACTAGAATTATATATCCTATTTCAGATAGTGCTTGGGTAAGTCCAATTTATTGTGTTCCTAAGAAAGGATGAGTGAATGTTGAAATAAAAGAGAATAATGAATTAATACATATCAGACAAGTTACTGGGTGGCATATATGCATTGATTATAAAAAATTAAACACTGCCACTAGGAAAGATCACTTCCCTTTATCATTTTTAGATGAAATAGTAGATAGACTTGCTGGGCACAAATATTTTTATTTTTTAGATGGATATACCGGTTACCATCAGATTCTTATTGCTCGTGAGGATTAAGAAAAGGCAACATTTATTAGTCATTTTAGAACTTTTGCTTTTTGAAGAATGCCTTTTGAATTATGTATGCACCTGCAACATTCCAGAGATGTATGATGTCTATATTTAGTAAGTTAATTGATGATGGATTGGAAGTATTTATGGATGATTTCTCTATATTTGGAACATCATTTGACGCATGCTTAAATTATCTTGAAAAAGTTTTGGAGTTATGCGAGATAACTAATTTAGTTCTAAATTGGGAGAAATGTCAATTTATGGTTGCAGGAGGAATTGTGTTAGGACATAAAATTTTGAAAAATGGTATGGAAACAAATCCTGCAAAAATTCAAGTTATATCTAAACTAACACCTCCTACTAATGTAAGAGAGGTTAGGAGTTTTTTTGGACATGTTG
>NW_018252423.1:39833-41127 GCF_001263595.1 Phalaenopsis equestris
ATGCAAAAGAAGGATGCCAAACCAAGGTTAATTAGATGGATACTTTTGATGCAAGAATTTGATCTTGTGGTTATTGATAGAAAGAGAACTGATAATCAAATTGCTGATCATTTGTCGAGATTAGAAAATCATGAATTATCTGACACTGACAATGAAATTATAGATAGTTTCCCTGATGAACAACTATATAATATTAATGAATGGAAAAGACCATGGTATGATGATATTGTTAATTATATTGTAAGTGATATTTTGCCACCTATGCTGACATTGCAACAACAAAGAAAATTCATTCATGATGCGAAAGCATATTTTTGGGATGAGCCTTATTTATATAAACAATGTAAGGATCTTAATATGAGAAGATGTGTACCTTATGAAGAAACTGAGCTAATCATTCGGAAATGTCATGATTCTGAATTTGGAGGACATTTTGGAATTGATAAAACTGCTTATAAAATTTTACAAGTTGGATTCTATTGGCCTACTATCTTTAGAGATGTTTATAGCCACATAAAAACTTGTGATCGATACAACCGAGTAGGCAATGTATCTAGAAGAAATGAAATGCCTCTGAATTTCATGTTAGAAGTTGAGATCTTTGTTGTTTGAGGATTAGATTTCATGGGACCATTTTTGGGACCATTTATTCCTTCATTTATTCCTTCATTTGGGAACTTATACATATTAATTGTAGTAGACAACATTTCAAAGTGGATTGAAACACAAGCTTTACCTCGTTGTGAAGCTAAAAGAGTTTCAAGATTTTAATAAAAAATATTTTCACTGGATACAGAATGCCAAGAATGATTATCACTGACGGAGGATCCCATTTTAAGAATCAATATATTCAGAGATTGGCAGAAAAGTTTAATATTATTCATAGACTCTCTATTGCCTATCACCCTCAAACCAGTGGGTTAGCTGAAGGAAGTAGCTGAAGTTTCTAATAGAGAGATTAAATAAATACTTGAGAAGATTGTAAACCCTAGTGGAGTAGATTGGTCCACTAGAATGGGTACCGCATTATGGGCTTACAGGACTGCTTATAAAACGTCTATCGGAATGACTCCTTACTGCTGATTTTTGGAAAGACTTGTCGCTTACTAGTAGGATTAGAACATAAAGCATATTGGGTGATTAGAGAATTTAATTATAATTTGAAAGATGCTGGTGAGAAGAGATTGTTACAATTGAATGAATTGGAAGAATTAAGAAATGAATCTTATGATAACGATAGAATTTATAAGGAGAAACTAAAGTTATGGCATGATCAGAAGATTAACCAGAAGAA
>NW_018252423.1:41363-43894 GCF_001263595.1 Phalaenopsis equestris
ATTAATTTGTGGTATTATTAAGCTCTACTACTCTTATTTACCGAGTCAACTTGAATAATATCTGAATAAGTCGGGCTGACGACGTTAAACCAAGTGCTTTATGGGTGGCAACCCATAATTATCTTTATTTTTATTGTGAATTATCTTTATTTCCATAATTATCTTTATGTTTATTGCAATTATAGTAGTTTTTATTTGAAATTATAATTAATTTGTGGTATTATTAAGCTCTACTACTCTTATTTACCCTTGAATCATCATAAAAAATGGATCTATAAGGAAAAGTTGGAACGCATTTGGACAAGAGGGAACGCATTCGGACCAGAGCGAAACCGGGATCGCGACGGACCGCGAAACTCCTCTCCCCTTCACACCATCGACGCCACTGATGGCGGGTTTTTCCTGAGAGTCCAGAAAATTAAATTCTAAAGGCTTGCCAATGGCGTTCTCGATGCCGCCGACGGCGAGACCGGCGGGATGGAGGTTTTTGGAGTTTCATTGGGCAATTTTTGGAGGTTTTAGGTGGGAGTTACCCCTTTTAAACTTCCAAATTCAATTCCTAATTCATATTTCCCTAAGAACGAGTTCATCCCTATGACGTCCAATTCCCCTAAAAACCATAGAATGCGAGCGTTCAACCAGAGAAAGTTCATTAGTGCGGAAGCGCAACGAATCTTCAATAAGGTACTGACAAAGAAAAGATTAATAAGGAACTAGTATTTGTAAATCAAGGATTGAACAATCCATCGATGGAAATTGAAGAGATGATTGTGCGGCAAAGATGGGAAGTACTGTGCTACACTACCGCCGCTGTAGTTGTTTCTGTGGTGAAGGAATTTTATGGTAATTTGCATGGAATCATCCAGGGATTTGTCTACGTGTGAGGTAGATGGATAACTTTTACTTCTGCATGGATCAATGAATTATATATGATCGAGAACGTTCCTGTCTGCCATTATTCCAACTTCGTCCCGACAAGAAACCTGATGAATGAAATTTCCCAATATTTAACGGACGAAACAGAAGATTGGGAAATGAGAGAAAACGAGTTTGTTAGTTTTTCTGCAACACTGTTAAACCCCATTTCGAAACACTGGCACTTCTTCATTTCTACAAAACTACTACCGATAATGAGGATTGGTAAGGTTTCTAAGGAAAGTGCTATTTTGAATTACTGCATCCAAATGGGACTGCCGATCGATATTGGATCTATAATCGTGAAGTCTGTTTTGGGCCTAATTGTTCATGGATCAACTTATGGGCTTGGACATCCTTCCACAATTTTCTTACTTTGTAGTTAGTTCCAAGTATCTTATGAAAATTAGGAAAATGTACTTCTATCTTGGAAGCCTTTGGACCCAACTGAGAGAGTCCTAGCCAATGAAGATGAAAATGATATGACTATTATAGTGGATCAATCTTCTCAGAATTCACTGCTTATTCAACCTTTAGTTCCGGACAAAACACTAGTGATCCTGTGCAGAATCAAGAAATTGGAGGAGGAACAAAATGTTTTTGAATCCAATTAATAATATCTCTGGTTTTCTTGATCATCTAGACTGGAGGATAAAAGAACAATTTGCTCACTCTGGACATATTGAAGATAGTCTGATACGACTGATGAGAAGAATGAAATTGATAGAAGAGGATTCTACCAAAGAATTTTCATTCCGACCCTTCTATAACCTCTTTGTTCATGTGCAATTAATGGGTGATCTCAGAGGAGCACATCGCCACTGAATCTGAAGAATAGTAGATTTACATTGCTACCTGTCTGTCTATGTGTGTAATTTGGTTTGAACTTTATGTTTGCTTTGCTTTAGAATTTTACTTTTAGATCTCTGTATAGTTGAGACTGGGCTTAGGATGTTTATTTTCAGCGTTTTGAGTGTTGTGGTTTGGATTGTGATGCTGAATTGATGTATTAAGGTTGAGGATGTATTAAGGTTAGGTGTGTTATGTAACGTATATTGTAACCCTTGGAATTTATAGATAATTGTGATGTTTTGTGTTGTGAAAGTTTATTTGTGATAAGTACATCATTATTTGTGAAAAGTACATCATTTAATCACTTAAAATTATGTCTGTAATGATTGAACGGATGTCGTTGAGGCTTGAAATTGATCAAAATCGCAAAAAATCTGGAAATTGAACCAAATCAACAGATCTCGCTGACGGTGCCCTCGACACCACCAACGGCAGACTTTTCCCGAGACTTAGGATATTAATTCTATAGAGCTCGCTGATAGCGCTGAAGACCCTGCCGACGGTGAGATCCCAAAAAACACCTTTAACAGTGATTTTGACCAGTCAACCGCCACTATTCATCATCCCCTTCCTCTAAAAAATGTGATTTTTGACCTACGACTTGAGAGATCTTAAATTTGGGTGCAATTTTAAGGCATATAGACACCAAATTTGATCAACTCTTGGTAAGAGATTCACTCCAAACTAAGAATATTTGATTTTCACCACAAATTTCTTCCACATTGAGAAGATCCCAAATTTCTTCCACATTGAAGAAAATATTG
>NW_018252423.1:44171-46374 GCF_001263595.1 Phalaenopsis equestris
GTTTTTGAGAGTCTAGGAGGAGAAATCCGCGACAAACAAATTGAATGAGTTATTACCGAGCGGAGGTGGGAAACTTCTGTTACACCACCAATAAGGTTTTTGCTAATATTGTAAAAGAATTTTATTCCAACATGTTCTATTCTGAGGACAGAATCATTCAAGTGCAAGGATTTTCTGTTGAGTTTAGTGCCGCCTGCATTAACTCCTTTTACGAAGTCCCAAACTCTTATAACTTCCACCATGAAACCTTCAGTACAATGGAAGGCCCACTAAATGATGTGATCAACTTTCTCACTGATGGGAAAGAAACATGGAAGATTAAGCAACGAGAACGGGCAAATTTTTTTGCTTCTATATTGAATTATATTGAATGCCACATCTAGCCACATCTAAAGCGTGACACTATTTTATTTCCTCTACTCTGTTACCGACCTATCACCATGGTGAGGTAACAAGAGATAAACCTATTATTATTTTTGTATTCAGAATAACAGAAATATAAATGTGGGGAGAATCATTTTTAAGGATATATTGACCACGACAAGGAGTGAAACAAGTGGAGCTCTAGGACATCCTAATCTCATTTATGCACTTTGCCAACTTTCTGGAGTGGAAGTTGGATATGATGAGGAATGAGTTTATCCAATGAAACCCATTAGTAAAGCTAATTTAAAGACATATAAATTCCACAAAAAATGGAGAACTGGGAGTAGGAGTCAAGAACCTTCTACTAGTAGAGATATCCCCTTTACTAGTTATGACCTTCCACCTTCTAGTTCTCCTACCTTTCATGACTTAATGAATAGTTGACCTTGCAGCAAAAGAGTCTAGAGTTAATAAATGAAAGGACTGGAGGTTTGGAACGTAATGCTGACATGATTATGTTAGTGAGTACCTACAGAGGCATTCATATTTTGAGATAGCTTACTACGAAGCTTAATGAGGATCAGGCCCGACACTATAGAGGTGATCCTGATGTTACTTTTTCAGAATGCCCCCAATATACTCAGTATCAGCCCAATCCGCCTGCTGAGCAAGGAGACAAAGATATAGTTTGGGATTTTGACATTTGATAGTAATTGATGTACTTGTACTTTTATTTTTGTAATTTTTTTAATAGAAATGGATGTTTGTGTGTGTTTGTACTTTCATTTTTTATTTTTATGTTGTAATTGGTTAATTTTAATTATTTTTATAATTGTTAGTGTGGTAGTTGAACTTTTTTAAAATTGTAATGTGATGTAATTTTCATTTTTACATTTTAATTGTAATTGTTTTGTTTAGTATTGTGGATGTGTTAGCAAAATATTGTGTTTGTATAATCTCTAGTTTTGTACTTACTTCAAAATTTTATTACCCAGCAAATTCTCTAATGATTTACATGTATAGAAAGCTCCTAATGTTACAGATCAGTTGAAGTAAAAATTTTGTGCAAAAATTTCAGAATGATGAAAATGCCTAAAATACTGAGGTATGATTTATATTTAGAATTTTTCTTTCTACCTGTATCATTTCATATTGAAAAATTTATGTTTGGGGAGGGAAGAAAAAGATTAACTATTAGATGTTCTCTATTTCAAAAATTTCAAAAATTATTAATATGATTTTATGTAGTGAATCTAATTCCGATAACTACATTTTGTAGATATTTAAATATTATGATAGATTTAAAGGAATATTTTTGTAATGAAAATTAATTTTGTGGATTAAGATATTTAGTATAAGAGAATAAGACTAGGATTAAGATATTTAGTATAAGAGAATAAGACTATATTTAACTATTTAAAGTGAAGAAAATTATAATTTGAAGTGTTAAGAATCTGGAAATTCATTTGAGAAGAAAAGATTGGGGCTCAATGATGTAAAAGTTATGAAATATTTATAAGGTAAAGGATGAAAACAATCCTTAAAAAGAAAAGAAAAATATATAGGATCGAAAGAAATCCAAATTAAAAAAAAGAAAAGAAAGAAAAAAATTATGGAAGTGAGGAGAAGCTTGAGGATATGCTTAATCAAAAATTGGCTTCACTGGACCTACCTAAAGGGAAAACCTAAATATTTTCCTGAACTTATATTTATGGAATAGATCTTTTACTAGCAGTGTTCTCATAAAGTTCCTATCTTTTGAATATTCTAAGTGACTTGATATTACAACATATAGTCATTCTTGAAATGAATAGAAGACTAGAACTCTTAAACTTGA
>NW_018252423.1:46512-91768 GCF_001263595.1 Phalaenopsis equestris
TAGTACTAAAATGACAAGTAATAGTTAAGTAGTTAAGTTTGGGGGATTTTGATCAAAGGAAAATATGTGGAGATTTTCATACCTATTTTACACTGTTTTTGATGATATTACACTTTAAAAAAAGGTATTTTTGATGTGTTGTTGCAGGAATGATGAATTAGGGTCATTGGAGCAAAAATATGCAAAAAAGGAGCGAATTTGGAGTGAAAAGGACCAAAATGTGAAGATTTAAACTAGGCCACCAACGGCAAGCCCAACGGTGCCGACGGTGAGAATTTTCTGAGACTCCAGATTAAATAATTTAGAAGGCCCGCCGACCGCGCCCCCCAGGCCGAGGCCGCCGAAGGCGAGATCGACGATTTTGTCCAAAGGTGCATTGAATGTGGACGATTTTTGGAGGGATGCTTAGGAAAATCTTGGGAAAAATCATCCACATCTTTAAGAAGACTTTGGCCAAAAATAACAAGGAGGAGGCTCAAGAGTTCGAGGAGTTGGAAGGTTAGGACAGCGTCCAAGAGCCTCAATAGTGTGTACAGTGTCTAATTATGAGGAATTCTTCGAGAGATTGTAAGAGTGAAGGGAAAGTGGGAGATTTCATCCTCCTTGCCGCTTCGAAGAGGAATTCTATGTACTGTAAAGATGTAAAGAAAGTGTACTGTAAAGAAAGGAAGAGATTCAGAGGAACTTCGAGGAGTTTTCTTGGGGAGGAATTAGAGATAAGCATTACAACTTTGAAGAGGAGTTTTTACAACTTAAGTGAAGATTACATCCAAGATTTAGGGAGGTCAAAGCTTTTAAAAGTTGGGTGAAAATAAATAAGAAAAAAAAATATCAGGCGTAGAATTGGAGATTTTAGAGTGACAAACTAAAATCCCCAATTCGGTCCTATCGTTTGGGTGCTGAAGTGTAGATGTTAGCCCTCAGGCGAGGGGAACGTGGGAGCTCTGAAGTGAGAGCCGGTGTCATCCCAGCCTTGCCACAGATTCAGTAAACAAGTGTAAGATTAGTCAATTTTCTTTATACCTAGACCAAAGGGTAAAGAATATGTACGCTCCTATTTGACACAATACAATTTGAACTGATTCACTTTATCCATTAACTATAATTTCTTGACAAGGAGAATGATACTTTCTTATGTATTGAATATCATATTAAAAACTTTATTAGTATAATTAGTTACTTAAGAGATATTAAAATTACATATTTTTTTCAATTGCCTATTAGTGACAGATAAGCAATTTGAATTATATTGTTGTGATTAAGTATTGATTTTCTAAAATTTTAGTTCGTAGTTCTAATATTACTCCCTGTGGGATCGATATCTAGGACTCCATTAGAGCCCTATATTACTTGAGCGATACGTATACTTGCATTGATAAGTGTGACTTTACCATTATTGAATATTTTATATATACATCTTTATCGAATCTATAATCGTTGTTAAGTTCTTGGTGCTGTTGCTGAGGAATTAAATCTTTTAGTAGTAGTACTAAATACTTGTAATTTTAAGCATATATAAAGTTGCTATCACACATGCATACTAATTCATTACAAGAGGGAAGAGTAAAGAAAACTACTCAATATACATAGAGAAACAAAAAGAACTTTTCATTGAATAAGACTTTAAAACCATACAAAAAAAGTAATAAATTAAAATCAAAATACAATGAAAATACTTATCCATAATGGAAATCAAACCTCCTTGTATAGTAAAAGCAATTTCCTTACAATCCTCTCCAAGAACAAAGCGAAAAGAAAGAAGAAATTTCTCACTCTCTCTCTTTCTCTTTCACCTTACCACCCCACTTAGGTCCCATGCAAAAGCCTTCTTCTTCTTATTCAAGCCTTCTTATCCTCTTATTATTTATTCCAAAGTCTAAGAGTCATTTTAAAAATATTTCCAAGCCTTAATTATAATTTCCTAAGAGATTCTTAAAAATCCCTTCAAAACTGTCCAGATTCAATGAATCTTTCAAAAGGCGCCTTAAGTGCCTCTTTAAAACTCCATATAACCACCCAAAATTCTTCTAGAAAGTGCCTTTTATCATTTCCAATGAATTCTCTAAGAGATACACGAAGCACCGCTTCAAAAATCATACAAATTTGATGTATATTCTAGAAGATATGTTGAAAACTGTGTTTGGCACCTAAGCACCATTTTTAGGCGCTTAAGTGCCCCCCTCTCTGTTTGGTGGCGCCTAAGCGCCATTTTAGGTGCTTAAGCACCAGGCACAGGAACTTAAGTGTCCGGTTTTGGCCCCCATGGTGCCGATGTGCACTGATTCGACCCGATTTGCTCCAGTTTGCTCCATTTTTGTCCATTTTTGTTCCTTTTGCTCCAATCACTCTAAATTCTTCAATTTGATGTATCTGCAACCAAAAACATAAGAAAACATACCTAAGAAAACATACCTTTAAAGTGCTTTAAAGTGCAATATCATCATAAAATGTAGCATGAAAAATAGTACATTTTTTAGGTGTATCACAGAGTTACAAGAATTGCAACAAATCATTTACCAACTGAGGCTAAACCCCACCGAGGTCCACAAAAATTCAGACCCTCATCTTAATTCCCAAGTGGAAGCTGCTGTGGCTGAGTTACAGGAACTATCTAGATAGAATTTTTAGCCTGTGGGACTTGATCGGATTGAACACACTATTCCAGTTGTGGAATTGCAGTAGGAGATGGTGACAGATTGGCATATCCAAAAATTTAAAAAGAAAAAGAAGGGATAGATGGAGAGTAAGAGCTCCTTGAATGACATTTTAATTATTGAAGCTGGAAGCTCCTACTCCTCTAGGAGGGACTCCCTAACCAGACTTACTAGAGGTAGGTCCAAGCCCTCCCACCATGATTAACCTATTATGTTGGAATATAAGGGGGATTTCCCATCCGCTTTCTCTAAAAATGCTCCAATTTCACAATAAGAAACTTAAATTTTTGTGTATGACCGTCTTAGAGCCCTTGGTTCACAAAAATCTACTAAAATTATTAAGTCCTTCACTGATTTTCATCACTAGTTCAACTATAATAATAAGATATGGTTCTTATATAGGAAATAAATCCAATGTTCCCTCTTGAACAACATCCTCAACTCCTCCATCTCTCCTTTGATATGTCAGGTAACAGTGGTTTTTTTAAAATTTTTTTGTAGGTTGTAACAAATTGGATAGAGAGGAAATCTAGTCCAACTTGCTTTCCATCACTTCAACTATCAACTCTAATTGGCTGATTATAGGGATTTTAACAATATTAACTCTCCCATTGAGAAGAAGGGGCTAGGGCTCCAAATCTTGCCCTTTTGACAAAGTTTAATGATAATATCCAGGCTGCTGGTCTTTTTGACCTGGGATTTGTTGGCTCTCAATTTACATGGAGAAGGGGACACACTTGGGAAAGGTTAGACAGATTCCTTGCCAATGACCATTGTTCTAATCTTATCTCCACACTACTGTCTCACATCTCACCTTTGCTGGATCTGACCACAGACCTTATTTATCTCTATTAATGCTTATGATAACAATGGTCCTCAACCTTTCAGATATCTCAACAAGTGGTCCTCCCACCCTGGTTTTCTCCAAACCGTTTCTGCAAATTGGAAGGACATCTCACATCCTAATCCTCTCATTAAGCTGTGGTTATTGCAGAAGGAGGTCAGTAAAGCACTTAGGCATTGGAATTGGGAAATCTTTGGGGATGTCTACAAACTGGTGGAGCAGGTTGAGCAAAATCTAAATCAATTAGAGAATGCTAATCAAACTGCTGATGCTGCTATTTTTGTAGCTAACCAAAAAGTTCTCTCTACCACTACCTGCCTTGAAAATTTCCTAAAATAGAAAGCCGCTATTAATAAATTTACTGATGGGGATAGAAATACCAGCTATTATCATGCCTGTATCAAATACAAGTGGAAATATAATGTAATCCATAACATTGTGAACTCTTAAGGCAACAAACTTCAGATGAATCCCTCATTGCCAAGGATGTTGTTGAATATGTCCAAGATATCTTGACTTCCTCCTCTCCTCAAAGATCTCAGCTGGATGTTTCCCTGTTTCATGAGGAACTTGATTATGTTTAAGCACTCAATCTTACTAATCTCCCCACTGAGGATGAAATATGGGTAGCCCTTATTTCCATTGACCCTAGTAAAACTGCAGGGCCTGATGGATTCTGATTTTTACAAGAAGTGTTAGAACATTATTAAGCCTGATGAGATAACTGTAATTCAAGATTTTTTTGGAGGTTATACTCTTTCTAATTATTTATGTGATTCCAACATTATTCTGATCCCCAAACCCACTGAAAGATCCCATTGGCAGTACTTCAGACCTATTTCCCTTAACACAACTCTCAGCAAGTTCATCAAAAAGATTTTGGTGAATAGATTGAAGCCTCATCTCTCTAATATCATTAGGCTCAACCAAGCTGCTTTTATAACTAGTAGGAGTATTACTGATAGTGTCCTGTTGGCTCAAAAGCTTGTCACTAAAATTGATAGGCCTTGTAAAGGTGGAAATCTCATATATAAGCTGGATGTGAGGAAAGCTTACGATAATTTTGAATGGGCTATCATTCTGGACACTCTTAAGGATAGGGGTTTCATTCCAATTTTTGTGAGCTTATTTTCAGGTGGCTACAAGGTAATGTAAATTCAATTCTCATCAATGGCAGGATTCATGGGTTTCTTAAAACTAATAAATGTCTTAAACAAGGTGACCCATTATCACCCACTCTTTTTATTCTGGCAATGGATTACTTCTCCAAGCTTCTGGGCAATACATTTCTTCTAGCCCTTCCAATTTATTTCACCATAAATCTAATTTTCCTATAAGCCACCTTCCTTATGCAGATGCATTATAATGTTTTCTAGAGCCACTAAACCAGCTGTCAAATAAGTGCTGCACTGCCTTCAGGCTTTCCATCAATGCTTAGGCCTTCATTTCAATACCTCTAAATGTAATTTGGTTTTTAGCTGTAGAACTAAGGAACAACTTAAACACTGGATCCAAGATGTTTCTGTGTTTTCCTCTGCACCCATTACTTTCCTATACCTTGGAGTTCCTCTCATCAAACGAAGAGTAAAACAGGTGCAATTTGACCTTTTCATTGCCAAGATTTATGCCCAACTGAACTATTGGACAAACTCCTTCCTATCTAATGGAGGTAGAATCACCTTATTGAAGAGCATCTTAATCATATTTCCAAAATATATTTTGAAAATGAATGAGATGAAGAAAAGCTCTCAACTGCAGCTGGAAAAAAGCTTTGACAGGATTTTATGGTCAGGTCAGAGGAAACAACTCCATTGGGCCAGTTGGCAAAAAGTTGCCAAGCCAACAATTGCCTGAGGTTTGGGTTTAAAAGGGCTTCCCCAGCTACAACACATAAATCTGTGCAAGTTATGGATTAAGTTTCGACAACAAGATTCACTCTGGGCCAATTTTCTGTTGGGCAAATATTGTAAGGGCATTCACCCAAATCTGGTGGAGAGAAAACTTGGAGACTCCAAATTATGGCTTAGCCTCCCTAAGGTCAGAAAACAAGCTGAAAATTTTTTTATATGGGATTTGGGGCATGGAAACATCAGCTTTTGGCTGGATAGATGGCGCCCGGAAGATATGTTGCATCCCCTTATCATTTTTCCAATTCTGATTTGCAAGTGGCAGACTGTTGGGAGGGTAATAGGTGGTCATCTGTTGTACTATAGACTTTGGTATCTCCTTCCTCAGCTGAAGTAATATCAAAGCTACCTTTTGACACCACCAAAAAAGACTCTATATCTATTCCTCACAGCCATTCCTAAAACCTCTCCCAAGCAATATTTTTGAAGTTGTATCAGTGGAAGACGGTCCCTTGGGCTGATTGCCTATGAAACAAAATTATTAATTCTTTTATGCCATTTCTAGGATGGAGAATTTTCCATCACCTTTTAACAGTTGATGATATCCTTATTTTGAAAGGCTTGAGAGGTCCCTCTAGGTGCTCGTTATGTTTACAGGATGAAGAGTCTTCTGCTCTTATTTTCTTTTAGTGCCCCTACTCTCAAACAGTTTAGAAGGATTTCCTCCCATGTCTGTCCATTGAAACCATCTTATTTGAATGGAATCAGTTACTTTGTTGGTGGAATAGCTGGGCTAAGATCAATTTGTGAATCATTCCTTTAATTCTGACCTAGTTCCTATGGATGGCCAGGAACAAAGCACGGTTTGAAAATTGCCTTATTTCTCCTTTTAATATGGTAGCTAATTGTAAGTCCTTCCTTCTCAAATAAATCTCCATAAAGAAATTTCCCAATATTTGTATTTCACCTTGGCATGAGTTTAATCCTATGGTTGAGGTTACTAAGGTGCTATGGAAAAGACCCTCTCATCCTTTCATAAAGGCTAACACTGATGGAAGTTTCTCAGATCAGGGAGCTGGCATTGGGGGCGTTATTAAGGACCACTTTATAGAATGCCTTCTATTTTTGTACTCCTCCATTTCTGTCTTGGACTCTCTGGAAACTAAAATTGCTACTATTTTCTGGGCTATCAAGTTAGCTGTGCTCAACAGGTGGGCTTCAGGTGGAAGTAGACTCTTCCTTACTTTTATGGGACATTACTACTGAGGGTGACTCTCCTTGTCACATTTTAATTACTAATAACTCTCTCTCTCTCTCTCTCTCTCCCTATATATATATAACTAAATATATAAAATACCTACTACTAACTAAAATTAAAAATGATTTAATTTGGATTTTTGGATGAGAATATGTCCTCTCACGTGAAAGACCATTTGATGAGGAAATTTCACAAGCACAACTCCTTGAAAGCTTAAGGGGATAAATGACCCAATAATAGTCAAAGTTGATTTTAATTAACAATGAACATGCATTATGTTTTGGTAAAGAAATAAGAATTGAGTGCATTCATATTAGGAGGAGAAGTTGATCATTTGTGGATATTACAGAAAAGAACATAATTATAAATTAAAAAAAAAATATTTCATGAAGTGAGTTTGAAATAGCTTTATATTAAAAATATATCTCTAAATAACTTAGGTGAAAGAAAGCATAAATTAAGTGTCTTAATCAAAGAAACTAATCTATTCAAGTGTATGAGACATAGTTTTTGGAGTTATCATGATTTGCTTCTCATGTAATCCAAAACAAGGATAAAGCAAAAAAATTTAGAAGTGGAACTAAAGATGGATTTATAGATTATATTACATCTCTCGAGCTATAGAATTACGAAGAATTGGTACAAAAATTATTATATATTATGGTACCAAGAAGTAAGGTGGGTAATTAATCCTAATGATTGCTTAATAATATGTAAAAGTTTAAAAGTAAAAATATGAGAAAGATATACTTTATTTCCTATCGAATAAATAATTCCAAATAAATTCTAATCAATTGTATAGATTATGCTAGAAAGCATAAGGTTGAGGATTGTAGCAAACTAAATCATAGATTTGTCATCTATAGGAGCAATCTCATATTACTTCAAATTGTAAAAAAATACTGAAGTCAACCAATGCAAGAAAAAAAACTGAGAAGCCTCAAAAGTCTTATGTTAAGGTGTTTGCTTTGACGAGTGAGGAAGCCTAGACTTTAATACCACTATGGCAAGTACATGTCTAATTTTGAAGTTGGCACCATGAGGGAACCCCCATAAATCACCTAATTATGGAGAGGTTTATTAGAGCTTAAACCATTAGGTTAAGCTCAAGCACTTTGGGTTAGCCATAATCTGAAATCCTAAGGCAATGACCAATCTTCTCCAAGGCCCATCAAGCTTATAGTCCATTCTTCATGAGCACCCATGACACAAACCAAACTGATTTTGGCACATGGGTAATTTAACTTGTTTCTTACTAAAAGACAAGTTTGGCACCCCTAGTCATGCTACCTCATACTTGGCACTTAAGTTATGACCTTTTAGACCAACACTTTGTGAGCCTAGACCAGACCAAATATGGACTTAGCCACCCACAAAAAGGTCTTCCCAATCATCACATGCCCTTCTTTATGCCACCTTCACCACTATTAGAACCACCATGGCCAATTCATGGAAAATTTGAAAAGCTCCTCCCCATTAACTAAAACACCTAAAAATCCTTTTAAAATGCTCTGAGGAGCCGCTTGAGCTTCCCCAAACTAGCGAAGCTCACCCCATGAGCTTCCATAACTATAAATAGCCTGAACAAGAGAGGCATGAGGCACATCCAAGCTCACTAGGCAGCCTTCCAAAATACTCACTCTCAAAAAATAAATACCTCCTCAATTACAAAGGCAATCAATCCCCACCATCCTCAAGCCACTCTCTCCACTACTTAGCTCTAATTTCATAACTGAAGTTCAAGAACATTTTTGGCCCTTACATCAAACATTTTAAAACTCAAAACAAACCCCACAAAAAGCCTTCCAAACTACTCACTCTCAACAAAGAATGCATCCTCATTGACTAAGACAATAAATCCCCACCATCCTCAAGCCACTCCCTCCACTACCTAGCTCTAATTTCATAACTGAAGTTCAAGAACATTTTTGGCCCTTACATCAACCATTTCAAAACTCAAAACCAACCCCACAAAAAGCTTCATAAGAACTCCAAGCATCCCCCTTAAACATAATTGAGCTTTCCCTTGACCTATAGCCAATTTCAACACCAAACCGTTGCACCATTTGGTTTAGCTCATAGCTAGAACTAAATTCAGTCCAAATTGAAGCAAGGAGAAGGATCATGATATCAAAAAGAAGATCAATGTCAAGGCTAATCAATGCCTCGCCTCTTAAGATAAGATATGGATCCAAAATTTTAAATCTTGTTCTCAGTTTGGTTTTTATGAAGAAAACTGACAATGTGTGACCACTAAAATGTATAGATAGCTATGTCTCAATTAGATGAAGGTGTAGGAATAAACCCAAAGATATTGGGCGTTGACCTCACTTTTAGTTGAGGTCTAGTTTCTTCTTTAGAAGCCTAGGGCTGGCTATAAAACTTTCTTGTTGACTATTCCTAAAGGACTAGTGATGGTACCCTCACTAATAAAAATTCTAAACTCTTCTTTTCTCATCTTGAAGTTCCACATGCTGGTTCTAACCTCTAGCACTTAGTAGGTGGGATAGGTGGGACCATTAGTAGGTGGGACCAATATGGGGGAGCTCAAGAGGAGTCCCTATAGGACTATTTGGCCTTAGGGACAACCCTGAGTGGTGTGGTCTTGGTCAGTCTTACACACAAACACTTGCACCTGCACTTAAAACCTAAATTTTAAATTATATTGGAAACTCATGTGGGTGGTCCCTAAATCATTAACCCTGGGCTATGGTTTGGCTAAGACCAGTACATGGAGGATCCAGAACGCGAGTTCCCTTGGTCCTACGACTCAAATAGGGTGACCTCATGATTAACATCCTCAATCGATGCCAACCATGTCAAATTCCAATTTTGACCCTCTTTGACTTCAAACCATTCCAAATCCCCAAAAATTACCAAAATACCCATCATACCCCAAAAATTACAAAAATTCCCAAAATCTTCAAAATCACTTTAAATCTCCCCAAAATCAATTTAAACCACTCCATTGGGCACAATTTGACCAAATTGATCCATTTTGACCAAAATCCCCAAATTGCCCATAAGTGCCCAAATTCTCCAATTCACTCCTAATTTCCACCAAATTGATTGTAATCTCCCCCAATTTCAATTCCAAACTCAAATTCATCATTCTAAATCCTATATGAAACCAAAAACAAGCCCAATTGAACCTAATTTCAAGTCCATCCAAAATCCCAATTTAGCCATATCCTTAAATTCCCCAAAATTTCCACCAAATTGATGTCCAAAATCCGTCATAAAAATCTTCCAGATCAAATTGAAAAATCAATTGAACCATATCCAAACTCTAGCCCAATTCAAACCCAAGTCTAACCCAAATTCCCAAAATTGACCAAAAGTTTAAATTCCCCCAAATTGACCTTCTAAATCAAATCAAAATCTTTCAATTCCTTTTCCAAACTCCTCATGACAATTATCCAATTCAAATTTACCAATCAATTGAGTCAAATTAAAAGTCTAGCCAAACCTAAACTCAAATTCATGCTCACGACATGATTTTGAACCCAAGCCATGCGTGTAACAAAACTTAGCCAAATTGACCAACTCAAACCTACCACAACCAACATTTGGACCCTAAGAACCAACCTAGATCCATCTAGTCCAACCTAGTTTAGCCATGGACCAAGGGTCCTCTAAATTAGGTGATCTCCTTCCAGAATTGACTAAACAAAATATATCTTTTCCATCAGCCATCTAACCACTAAACTAATCACAATTAAGTCTTCCTCTGGCTCCCCTGAACCACCTAGCCACCACCTAACCTTTGGACTACCACCCTAGTCACCAGAAAACTCAAATCTGAGGGGAACCTCCCACTTTAAACCCAAAATTGACCCCATCCACTGTGGCACTTCCCCATTGGATGCCTGCGCAGCCTTGTTACACCAACCAATTAGAGCCCGAGGCCCTCCCCTTAGCCATGACTATAAGAGGCCATATTTTTGGACAACTCCCAAGTGTGCTTAATTTCTTGGGGGAATTGTGAAAAAATCTTTATAGAGCCTCTTCAAGCCTCCCTAAGCTCAACCCAGCCATCTTCCATCCCTCCTCCTCACTACCTAAGCTCAATTTTATAGCCCAATTCCAGGGCATTTTCTGTCATTCCACCAAACACCACTAAACTCCAAACTAAAGTGCCATTAAGCTTCACGAGAGCTTAAGAAAAAGTTCACCCCTAAAACCCCATCACTTTGAGCCCACCAACCCACTGTTTGATCAATGCCGCACCACCTGTTGGTCGAACTCATATATGTAGTACTCACCAGAGGAAAGTAACACTTCTAAGAGGTTCGTTAGACTCCACTAAAGCTTCCACAAGCACCCAATAGAGGACTCACATCTTGGGCAAAGGTATAAACTCTCAAACATAATTTTTTGCTTGGTTTGGGTCTTTGTGAATAAAACTTGTATTTCATATGCATGTAGCTGTATAGATGCATTTGTCTTGAGTTGATGAAGGTATAAGAATAAACCACTCTTAATTTTGTTGAGTATCGAGCGAGATCTAAGCATTTGAATTCAAACTGTTCTCGGGTTAGATTAATCAAGGACGATGAAGGGATGTCGTGCATTGACACATGTATTGATCCAACGGCAAAGGTCGCGTCAGACGAGCGGATGGAGTGATAACAGAGGGGTATCGCCGAATCAGAGAACGCTGCGTGGGGTTTTGACGCGCCGTAGGTTGAAACGACAGATGATGTGGACAAGTAGAAAAATCCAGCATTTTTTATTTATTTTAATTCCAAAACTTAAAAATGCATGTATTTGTGTAGAAAATTTACAAAAATAAAAGGAATATACACAATTGCTTAGTGAATAGAGGAGATTAATGTGGAAAAAAAATATTTGATGAGTCTTTTATTTTTAATTAATTAAATAGCCTCTACAATGTTTTAATTTTAATTAAGAATATAATAATCAGCATGGCTTAGGATTTTAGGGTTTTGTTCCTCATGACAGTAGAGATATTTTGTTATTTTTATAAAGTCAGAAAGCATCTCTGCACATGTAACACTAATTTAGAAGTTTTGATGGTTATTTTGCTTAAAATAATTATATAAAATAAAATATAAATAAAAAAATTATCGGACTTGTCTTGGTAGGTTCCTTATGGACAGAGGACTTCTGGAAAATTGTAAATTAAATTTTAAAGTTTGTATAAATCATTATAGTTGATGAAACACTAAAAAATTATGAAAATCAAAATAAAATTAATATATTCCAAAAATTTGCAAAATCAATTCCACACACTAAATAAAACTCACTTTAATTCACTATAAAAATATGAAAGTTATTTGATTATTTTTTATCACTAAAGCTGATTTTTCAAGAAAATGACATTTTTTGGCATTAAAATAATTATATTAAATTAAATATAATTAGAAAAATTTTGAAAACTAGTTTCCTAAGTTCTGTTTAGTCAGGGATACTTAGAAAAAAAATATTTTTAAGTAAATACTTCATTTTTAAGCATATTTTTGAATTAAAAATAATTAAAATTTTCAAAAATTACAAAAAAGGTTGAAAATATTCCTAATTAGTTCCTCATCACTTGAGACTCATTAGAATATTTTTCCTAATTTTTATATGTTAAATTTAAGTGTTTAAATGGCTAAAAATGTATTTTTTTTCTAATTTTCTATTAAAATAATTATATTAAATAAATTAAAAATCACAAAATTGAAAGGTTTGTTTCTCTGAGTTTTTTGGACTCAGAGAGATTTAATAAAAAAAGTAATTTTTTAATTAAAACATATTTTCTATTTAATTAAATCATTAAAATCAATGAATAATTTTAGCAATTAAAAAATATAATTTGAAAAATTATAAAATTTTGTCCAAGTGGTCCTTAGACCTAAGTGAACCTCTAATAGTTTTCCCATGACCACAAACTTTATTTTTGTTAGTTAAATAAATTAAAATTGAAAATCATATTTTCTAAGTTAAAATAATTTATTAAATTAAGTTAAATTTTGAAAAATCACATTTTCTCCTCTGATATTTTAATTGACCCAAGAGTGGGGTACTCTAAAAATTTCAAATGTCATTTGAATTATACTTAATAAGTTATGAAGTGGAGAGTCCTAAAGGCAAAATGATAATTTTACATTTTGGTACCTTAATCAAAATTTAGGATTAAGTAAGGAAAAATGGGTAATTTTGATCTTAATGAATTCCTTTGAATGTTTGAAACATAATGGGTTAAGAAGATAGAAATCATTTTTTCAGCTTTTCATGATAAGGGTAAAGTTGTCATCTCTTAAAATTATCGGGATTTGGAAGTTAATTAAAATTAAGTTATTCTAAAGTGATGGGCTTAAGTTAGGAAGATACTGATACAGTTATTTTAAGCCTACAATCGAATATAGCATGATATTTTAATAATAATACATATCATATAAATTAAATTTTCTGTAATTGTTAATTTACCCATTGAAAATTGTTAAGGGCTTGATAGTGAGCTAGGCGTAATTTAAACTTGTCTAATGAGGTTTAAAAAAAGATAAGATTGATAATTAACACCTTTAGACACTACAAGCCCAACTTTAGTGCTGAGCATAAAATCTCTAATGACTGAAGCTTGCCCTAGGGGCATCCACTTATATAAGTCTAAAGTAAAATATCAACTTATTAGTTGAGTACCCCACACTTGGGACAATTGAAATGTCAGGTTCACTGAGCATATGGTGTATTAACCCTTTGCAATTAAATCTAAAATTTGGAATGATCAATTGAGTAATATAATAGGTTCAAATAAACTCGGAACACTTCAAAAAAAAATTAAAAGTTGTCAGAGATTGCCCCTCATATGCTTTTATAACCTTTTGGATGTTTTGAAGGATAATTAAACTTATTATACATTGTTCAAAAAATCTTCCATTAAAACATTTAGGGATGCACCAAGTAATGACTTTGGTTTTGGTAGCTACACCTTCATCTACCTTTGCAATTTGCTTAAATTTCTTACAAAGCTATATATGCATACTACGAAAGCTAATCTTTCAGTGGGAGCAGCGAGAAGATGATAGGTACGCTTTTTTAATGTTATTTGAATTCTGTCATTTTACTTATTTCAATTTGATCTTGCTTCAAATATTGTACATGCTTGGTTGTAGATGTCACTTTACCTGCAAAATAAAATAACTTTTCAAAATTAATCAACAATTTTCAAAATTAAATTAAACTTTTTCAAAGGTAACCATAAATCCTTTGAAATACAACAACTTTATAACACGTCCTTTTGAATTTACGGAAGTCTCTCAGATGAGGTAACCAACGGTTGCTAATGAGATCTCCACAGTTTAAATGAGTCTAACAACTTGTTTAAGCTAAGTAAATTTAAAAGAAAATAGTGGTACTAGAACGAGGGAACCATGGGATCCTATCCAGTTTCGCTCTAATCAACTTTAACCCCTCCATAATGATTGAACTTAAACTTGTCTTTTAAACCTTTAAATCTTAGACTTTAGGACTTCTACTTTGTTGAGAAGCCTGAAGCTAACTTTGTGGGCAACCTTCTATGAAAATAATCTACAATAGTATGAGGATCTACAATAACACATCTTTTCTTAGAATTAAACAACAAGTCATAGGATTTCAAGGTTGTCTTCTTAGTGTGACATAAAACCTCAACAAATCTTTAGGCCTTTACACAATCATGTTGTGCAATATAAGCTCTAACTCATTTTAAGATTTTGAGGTTTTCATTCGTCACGACCTAAAACCTCACATCATTCAGGCAATTTGTGCGACCTTCTTACACAAATGTAAGCTCTAATTAATAAAATTTGCAGAATGAAACATTCAATAATTTTTCCTCAAAATGGAAGCCAAACCTTAGGATAGCTTGGGAAGTCACCGAGGTTCTCCTTAGGATCCATGACATCTCCTAGTTTTTTGTTTCTTTGGATTTATAAATAAATGTTCAAAATTGAAGCCTGTCCCATTTCACACCTCTTTGTCCGATCTTTGAGAAGTCCTATCCTTTAAAGTTCTTGGTGACAAAATTTTTTGATATAAATCAAGAGTTTTCTTAAGTGACTTCGGTCATATATGATGTAATTGACTATAGGGCCTTGCCTCTATAGGGAGCTTTAAGAACCTAGGTAATATAAACCTATATAATCTTTCATATTAAGTAGGAGAATTCATTGGCTTATATAAAAAGTTCGCAGAATAGATGGATGTCATAAATTCTTTAGTTTATTTAATTGAGTCTCACTATCAAGCGATGTGTCTATCGTTAGGGATAGGTGCAATACTTGCAATGTCGTACTCGTTTATTTAATATATTGTCTATATGAGATCAGTTTGGTCTCGTATTTTCAAAATTAAAATATTATCTTTTTCAAAATTAAAAAAAATACTAGTTATTTTTTTAGTTTTTCTAAAAATAAAAAAAAAAATTATTAAATTAAATTAACAAAAACTCTCTTTATATATATCAAATGAAATAATGGGGTTTAATCACAGATAGTTCTCAATTCTTTGTGCAGTGGAGAACATGAATCGATGTAGTCCATTTCCATGTATTAGAAATGAACTGCGGAGATCAAGCCAAATCATAGATTTGTAGAGTGGAGAAGCACCAAACCACGGGGCGTGCGACATCTACATGGAAATTGCGGTCAATCAAAGCAGGACACATGAGTTTCGACAACGCCAAGGACGACGCGTCGTTGACTGGGTTAAGTGGAAAATTCAGGTTTTCTAAATTAAAAAAAATATATAATATTAAATAAAACTTTAAAAATTCATAACTTTGGAAATAAAAATCTTTAAAATAAAATAAAATACCCATGCACTCGCTGAACAAAGTAGAAATTAAAAAAAAAAAAGTAAAATTAAAAATAATGGACATGCTTTATTTAAATCCTTGAAATCGATACATACTCTGATTTTTTCATTTTTCTTCTTAACTGACATGATGTTGGCTAGCTATGTGGGATATTGTTCTTCTCCCACAAAGTTGGCATCTATTAACTTCTTCATCTCACTAATGACTTGTTGCTCTATTTCGGGGCGCATTCTTCTTGGAGCTTGTTTCACTGGGGTCATCTTCTTGTCCACCCTAAGCTTGTGAACTACAACTTCTGAAGATAATTTTAGCATTTCATCGTAGCTCCAGGCTAAAAAATCCTTAAATTCTGACAATAACTTCATCAACTCTGTAGATTCTTCCTCGTTGAGAAGTAAACTTATGAAGGTGGGTTAGGGTTGTTCCTCAGTTCTGAGGTTAACTTCCTTCAATTCATTGACTGTTGATTTAATTACTTCTTCAAATTTTGGCAAAGCATCATCTATCAATTGATCTTCAGAGTCATCATCTAAATAGAGGCAATCCTCTTCCGACTCGCTAGTAACAACCATGCAAAATTCTGAGTCATCGACTGGTCCTACAATACCAAATCCGAGATCCTCTTTCAAATTTGGAGTTCAACTTTTAACATTCCATAACTTCTCGAAAAGTTGTAGCTTATCCTTTAACATTTGATTTGTCACATATCCCTGCTGAATTGGCTTTCAAACACAAAGTGAGAAGCAACCAAATGGTAATTCCATTAATTCATTAGAGTCCTCTTCCAAATTTACATGATTTTTAAAACTAGTAGTAGGAGAAGACTGATAGAACTTGATCGGCTTAATTCTAATACCACAAAATTCCTTGACCTCTAGACTCTAAATATTTTGAGGGTGGATAGGAGTAAGGGTCATGACATGCATGTAATGGTTGATCTGATCATACATTCTCGTATTCACTTTTCTCCACCTCTTCCAAGGGTACCTCAAACTGTGGTTTCTTCTATTTTATCATCATCATTTCTTTATCAAAACTATCTTCCACATCAAGGCTGATCGTCGGACTTGTTTGTTCAACAATCGTGTTGGTTCTTCCTCATCTACGTCCTCAACCTAGATCTCAGAGGTGCGGGCTAAAAGAACCTCTACCAGCTCATTGTGAAGAAACAATAGTAGATTGTTGAAGTGGAGTTGAATGGCTTTGCTCTTGTGATCTTTCTAAATCTTCCATCTCACTTGGCACAATTTCATGGGAGAAGATAGTTTTCTTTGGAGGGAGTAGTTGGCAGCGTCTTCGTGGATGCATACTTCATGGACTGAGAATGGTTGTAAATTTCCTTTTGATGCAATGTTCCTATCCTTCCCGGAAATTATTGATACACTGAAGTAGTGATGACGAAACCATGTTATGCTCGAGTAGCCATGGTCGACCAAGCAAGGCATTGAAAGAGCTCTTTATCCTTTCTGGTTAAATCCTCTTAGTCGATGATATGGAACTTGGGAGTTGATACTAGCTCTCCAATCTTCATTAGCAGAATGATCAATCCAAGAGGTCTTTCTCCTTTCTGGTCATATCCTCTCAACATCATCCATTAGGTAGTGAGCTCCTGAGCATCAATGTACAAGTAAGCTAACATCCGTAGACTTATTAAGTTAAGTGGCTGATAAACCAAAAATATATGCATTTTTATACCCATATTTTATACTCATTTTTGGTGATATTGCACTTTAATGGAAGGTATTTTTTATCTTTTATTGCAGGTTGTTGATTTAGAGGACTTGGAGCAAAAAGGATGAAATTTGGAGTAAAAAAGGAGAGATTAATAAAATTTTCAACCCTAACGACGCCGTTTGACAGAGAAGACAGATTAATTAAAATGGCCTCCAGCACGGATGATGCCAGTGTCACTGTAAGCCCTATTTCTAGAAGACTTGATAAATTTGGATGCTTTTTGAAGAGTTTTTGGATGCACCTATTGGAGAACTGACCTAGGCTCTATTTAGAGCTGAAATTTGATCAGAAACCCTCCTCCACACCATTTCACATTCTTTCACTCAGTCCATTTTTCTCTTCACACGCCTACATTCCACGCTATTCCACACCATTAGTTAGTTATTGTTCTTATATTTTTGAGTTTTTGTGGTGAGTTGAAGTGTGAATTCTTCTCTAAGAAGTGTTGGAGAAGAAGAGAAGTGAGAGATTTCTTTTTCCTACATTTCTTAAGAGAGGCTATAAGGGATTTTCTTTAAGAAAGAGTTTCAGATAAGTGTTGTTTGTTTATTATTGTTGTATGAACTTTCTTTTTTATGAGAAATTTATTTTTTGTTATATCTTTCTCATGAAGTCTGAGTAGTTTCTTTTATCTTTCTCCCTACTCTGAGATTTGGTGAAATGAAGAGGTAATTTGGATGTGTCAATGGTTTGGTACTGTAATTATATATCCTATTTCAGACAGTGCTTGGGAAAGTCCAATTCACTGTGTTCCAAAGAAAGGAGGAGTGACCGTTGAAGTAAATGAGAAAAATGAATTAATTTCAATAAGTCAAGTTATTAGTTGGTGATATTGTATAGACCATAGAAAATTAAACATGGCCACCAGAAAAGATCACTTCCCCTTACCCTTTCTAGACCAAATGTTGGGTAGATTGGTTGGAAACAAATATTAATACTTTTTAGATGGATGTACCAGATATCATCAAATTGCAATTGCTATTGAGGATCAAGAAAAGATAACATTTAAAAGCCCTTATGGAACATTTGCTTTTCGTAGAATGTCTTTTGGACTATGCAATGCACCTGCGACATTGCAAAAATATAGCAAAAATATATGATGTCAATGTCAATATTTAGTAATTTGATTGAACATGGAATGGAAGTATCTATGGTTGATTTCTCTGTGTTCAGGACTTCATTTAAATTATCCTTAAATAATTTAGAAAAATTTTTGAAATTATGCAAAAAAATAAACCTAGTACTAAATTGGGAAAAATGTCAATTTATGATTGCAGGAGGAATTATACTTGGACATAAAATTTTTGAAAAAAGGCATGGAAGTAGATCGGCAAAAATTCAAGTTATTGTTAAACTACCTCCTCGTACAACAGTGAACCAACTACGATCAGAGGGGTAAGAAGTTTCCTAGGGCATGCTGGTTTCTAGAGGCGCTACATAAATTTTTTTTCAAAAATAACTAAGCCATCATGCCAAATTTTAGAAAAAGATATGAAATTTGATTTTAATGAGGATTGCTGTTGACACTATTTTGTTTTAGGAGTTGCCCGTTGGAAGCTATCGGCCGCCAAAATTTAAATCCAGTCGCCCGCTTTAGAAAGAAATTTTATTTACATATATATATATATGTATGTTTAGAAAAATATGAAATCAAATCGACTCCATATTTTTCATAGTTTAAATGAAAGAGCACTATACCTCAAATCATGTATCTATTCCAAAGGATAAACACAAGATTTGAGGATGGGGCTAGATTAAATAAACTAAGAAATATATGACATCCATTTGGTCTGCGAAACTATCTTATTATAAGCTAAAAATTTTCCCTATTTAAACAAAGAATTAAATAGGGTTTATATTAAGCTGGGTTCTATCGCACAAAGAGGTGTGAAAGGGGAATCGTTCAAATTTGGAACATTTTGTTATAGAGTCCAAAAGAGGAAGAACTAAGGGGTGTCATAGATCCGAAGGAGAGCCTCATTGACTTCCCAATCTATCCTATTGTTTGGCTTCAGTTTAGCCGATAAATTAAAATTATTTAAATGTTTCATCTTGCCAATTTTCTTAATTAGGGCTTACGTTTGTGTGGAACGATCAAGTTTTCTAATGTGTCAGGTTATAATATCAAATCAGCCATTCCTATAGTTATAGTTCTTTTAATGCTATGGGGCATATTAAAGTTGATTAGAGCGACACCGGTTAGGATCCTACGGTTCCCTCATTCTGAAACCATTATTCACAATCAAATTCACTTAGTCCAAATGAATTTACTAAACTCAAATTAATGAGTTCCATACTTTTATTTAGACCGTATGAAGTCTCGTTAGCAATCGTAGGTTTCCTCCTCCGAGGGATTCTCTCCAAGAGATTCCGGATCATCCGATATTGTTTTAATTTAGTTGTATCTATTGTTTTATTGTGATGTTTGTGATTAAATTTTGAGTTGTCTTATATTTTGAATATTGTGGCAATGAATTTTAATTTGGTTGATTTTAGTTTTGATTTTGGTTTCACGGCTATCCTAGCAGTTTTGGTTTTCATGCAGGGTCACATCGTAGTTTAACATGCAAGTTTATAAGCATAAAAGTGCAGTGCAAAAAGTAAAAGAGAAAACAGTACTGTAAACCGCAAAAGCGTACCTGGTGAGTCTTCTCGTTCCACCACCTGAAAGGTCAGTACTTGCAAGACATGTGTATAATGTTGTAAGGAATTTAAATTGCATGAGTAGATGAATTTTTAGCTACCTAACCTCAAGTTATGATTCTACTGGATTTCAGAAGATTTTAGTGGCTGATTTTGGAACAAAATATGAAAAGTTCAATTTATCCTTTAGAATGTTCAATAGATTTAGATTTTAAAATGCTCAAGGCATGGCCCAAAACCATTTTGAAGATCTCTTAAAATATTTTGAGTTCATTTTGGACTTATCATATTATTCCATTAATCATCCGAGGTTAAAGTGTGACTACCCCGTTGCTCGGTGAAACTTGACAATGTAATTTTCCCAATGATAGGATACTCGATTAATAAATTGATGTTTCATTTAAGAGTTATGTGGGTGGATGCCCCTAAGACAAGCTTAGGTCATTTAAAGATTAGGTGCCCACAATAAAGTCGGGCATTTAGTGCTTAAGGATAGTGCTTAAAGATGTTAATCACCCATCGTATTATCTTCTAAATCCAATCAAATAGGGTTAATTATTGTGCGAGCGTATGTCACTACTAAGCCCCTAATAATCATAATAGGTGGAATGGTGATTATCAAAATTTTTATTTAAATGATGTGTATTCTTATCAAATGACCAAACCATCTTGAACTTTGGGCTTAAGAAAAGTAAATTCCAATCTTTCCGACTTAAGCCCATCACTTAAGAATCGTTCGATCTTAGTTGACTTCCAGGTCATGAAGATTAGGAGATTTATAATCTTGTTGACGATGTGCAAAGGTGGAGGGTTAGTTTTGAGTGGGTTTCTAACTTTTAATCCCATTGTATCTCAATCACCCAAGCATACTTATTAAGATAAAAATTACCCATTTTCCCTTGGTTAATCCTAAATTTTCATTAAGGCAGCAAAGTCTAAAATAACTATTTTGCGCTTGGGGCACTTCACCTCATAACTCATTAAACACAACTTAAATGACTTTGAGAATTTAGAGCGTCATATCCATGAGGTAATTACAATGTTTAGAGAAGAATATGTGGACCTCTCAAAATTTAATTTAATTTTATTATTTATTTAAATTTAAAAAATAAGATTTTTAAAAACTAATTTATTTGGCTTCCCAAGGTAAAGTTTTTATTAATGAGAAAATTATTAGAAGTTTCCCTAAGTTAGAGAAATACTTAGACAAAATTTCATGGTCTTTTGAATTAATTTATTATAATTAATTTAATGTGAAAATGAGGAGAATCCACTTTTAAGCCTTAAAATTTGTTTTTAACTTAGGAAAAATTAAGAAAAACATTTCAATGAGTCCCAAGTGACCAGAGAACAAGTAAGCACATTTTGAAATATTTTGACATTTTTGGGGTTTTTAATTATTTTAATTATTTTAAATTTAAAATAAGGCTAAGAAATCAAGTATTTTACCAAAAATAACTTTTATTTTTTCTAAGTGCCCCTGATCACAAGGAATTCAGAAAACCAATTTTCATAATTTCCAAGTGTATTTAATTTACTATAACTATTTTTATACAAAAATACAAGGTTTCATTGAAAATCAACTTTAGTGTTTAAACTTAGCCAAATAATTTTCGATTTTTTGCACTAAATAGACATGGTTTTTATGAATAATGTGAGATTAATCCTCTCAATTTTTTATAAGTATTTAATTTACATAAATTAATACAAGATATTTGTATCTAATTAAATATAAAAATTCACAAGGTATTCCAAAGCATCAAAACATTTTTCCTAGAATTATCTGACCACAAGAAACCTACCAAAATTATTCTCATAATTTTCCAAGTGATATTTTGATTTATGTAATTAAAATAAGCCAAAATGGTTACTTTAGCTTGAAAATTAGGGATAGAAGTATAGATATGCCCTCTAACTTTGGAAAATACAGAGAACACCCCCTCTGTGATGAAAAGTGAACCCTAAAAGTTTCAAGCCACGGTCAGTATTATTTCGTTATGGAGATATAAAATACCACAGAGGGTATTTAATTCATTAAAAATCATATGTTTGCTAAATAATTTTTACTTTTAGTCCATATTATTCTTCTCTGCTCGCTGAGAAAGAGGGTTATTTTCTTTTATTTTTATGATTTTTCTAGAGAGAGAGATGTATTTTTGAAGTTTAGGCATTTAAAATAATTTAGAAAATCCATATTTTCCTACATATCCACGCAGCGCCACCTCAAACTACAGCGGCTTCGAACTCACACACGATGCACTCCCATTCGCTATGCTTTCCACCTTCGCATGCCATGTGGCCCGCCTTCTCGCTTCGAGAGTTGATCCGACTTGATCTCCTCCGTCCATTGGATACACGCGCGATCGAACGACTCTCCGTTTTTGTCCCCGAGTGATCTAACCCATAAGTCGTTCACACTAAAACTTTAAGATTTTGAGCTAGACTCAACCAAATAGCCTGGGGTTTGTTTCTAAACCTTTATCTACTCAAGAAGAGCACATCTATACTGTTAATCAAGTATGAAATCAAGCCATTACAAATGGAGAATCAATATAAGCTCGGGCTAGGGTTAGAGCTCAATACCTTTGCCTGAGAAAGGAGGCTTCAATTAGATGGTTGTGGTACCTTTGATTGGGTCCAATGAACCTCCAGATGAAGTCTCAAGCCCTGGTGAATTGTCTAGGTATGAATTCGATCAAAGTGGACTTCATGTGTTGGTTTAGAGCTAGGTTAGAGGCTGTTTGAGAGGGGGCATTTATGGGGAATCAACTTCTCTTGCCCTAGGGATGGTGTGTGCCCAAGAAATTTGATTTTGTTGGACTTTGGAGCTATGGAGAATTCTATCCTAATTTTGGGCAGATATTTGAACACAAAATTGGGCTTTCACAGCGAGGATCAGTGGGGGAAAATTGTGGCAATGAGTTTAGGAGTTCTTAGAGAGTGCCTGAGAGCAATTGGACAGAATTTCTCGAAAGATTTGGCACACTTCATTTATTGGCCATGAGTGGGTGGGTTTAAATAAAATGCTTTAGGGTGGCTGTCTGGGCATGAATTCAGGTGCAAATTAGTGCTTAGGTGGAGGAGTGAGAAGCTCTAAAGATTAATTATGGTACGCTAGCCCCCAAGGTTGAAATTAGGTTTGATTGAGGGGTGGTGGCCCTCGATTTTGGAGTTTTCCGACATCTAGACCGGCCGACAGGGCCAGTGATGGTGGCCAGAGGGTCAGGTGAACCAATGGGAAGTGATGATGGAGGAGATATTTTAGTTAAGGTCATAAATGAGATAAGATCACTTAAATTAGGGGACCCTTGGTCCATAGCTTACTTGGATGGTTTATGAGGGTTTATCTTGGTCAATAAGGTGTGCTTAGTGGCCGTGGAAACCTTAATTTGATGAATTTAGGATGGCTAAGTCAGTTTTGGTATATGGGTTTAGTTTGGGTAAAAAAAAAGCTAAAAGTTGGGTTGGGTTAAGTTAGCTATGACTTTGAGCTCAATTAATTGATCAAAATTGTGTAAATTATTTCCATGAAGGTTTTTTGTGATGGATTGAAGTAATTTTGAGTTCAATTGGAAGTCCAATTTGAAGGATTTTGATTGGAAGCTCAATTTGAAGGATTTTGGGATTTTGGTCAATTTGGGCATGTTGGACTAGACTTGGGTCTACGCTGGGCTAAAGTTGGACGAAGTCCAAATTGGTGGTTTAAAATGGTCTATAGAAATTTCATGAAGAGTTTTCAACATAAATTGGGCGTCAATTTTGGGGTTAGGGCACTCAATTTCGTAGCATTTGGATACATAGCCAATTTGAGACAAATTTAGGGATTTTTGGACTTAAGTTAAAATTGAGTGCAACTGAGGCTTCACCAAGGCCAATTGAAGGTTTTATATATTGTGTAGGATTATTATGAAGAATTTAGGACTCAAATTTGGACAATTTGAGTAGGCTATGGGGTCCAATTAAGTCACAGGACTAAAACTGGGGGTTTAATTTAGATCAAAATTGAGCTCAAAGCATGGGCCAATTAGACTTGGATTTGGTTTGGATTAGTCATATGAATAATGAATTTGAGTTTAAAATTGAAATTGAGAGAAATTTCGGCCAAATTAATGGACTTTTGGGATGAATTTAGGGAAAATTGGGTCTTCAAATGTAATTTGTGGGTTTTGGTCAAATTGGTCAAATTGATCAAATTGGGTTAAATTGAAGGGTCCCAATTGATTTTAGAGACATTTGAAGCGGTTTTGGATGTCTTGGAGAATTTTGGGGTTCCAAGGGTATTTTTGTAATTTTGGCAAGTTTGGGGGTATTTTGGTAATTTTGGCAATTTTGGATGATTTTGGGCAATTTGGGTAGTTTCAAATGGCTTGAAATTATTTTTGAACAGATTTGGATATTTTGAATGAATTTGAGAATTTTGGTTAAATTTAGGGTTTAAAGAACATTTAGGTAATTTGGGTGGATTTAGGGAAAAATGCCAAGTTGGAAATTTTTGTAGAATTGGGGTGCCAACCATCCTATATGAGCTATGGACCAATGAGGCCACCATTTGGGTTCTCTATGTAATGTTCTTAGCTAAACCCTAGCCTAGGGCCAATGGGTCTAGGAGACCATCTACATGAGTCACCCAAAAGATCAAGGGATCAAAGTCAACAATTTTGGGTTTAGGGTTATGAGTGGATATAGGTGATAGTGAGTGTAAGTGAGTGCCTTAGCTCAAAACCAACACCCGGAGTTATCCCTAAGGTCGAACAGTCCTATCGGGGCTCATCTTGAGCTCCCCAATATTGAAAGTACTATTAAGTGCTAGAGGTTAAGACCAATATGTGAAACTTCAAGTTGAGTAAGGAAGAGTTTAGAATTTCTAAAGGTGAGGGTTCCTTTCCTATTTTTCTAGGAAATGTCAATAGAAAAATCATATGGCTAGAACTTAGGCTACAAAAGAGGGAAAACTAAACCTCAACCAAAAGTGAGGTCAACAACTGCATAAAAGCATTTGAACTATTGAAAGAGAAATTAATCACTACGCCTATAATAGTCCCAGCTGATTGGGAAAAATTATTTGAAATAATGTGTGATGCTAGTGATTATACAATAGGAACTGTTTTAGGACAAAGACATAACAAAATTTTGAAGTATTATAATATGCTAGTAAAACTCTAAATGATGCTCAAATTAACTACACTACTACTGAAAGAGAGTTATTAGTTATTGTTCATGCCTTCGATAAAGTTAGACCTTATTTGATTGGAACCAAATGCATAGTGCATACAAATCATTCTGCTATTAAATACTTGATGCAAAAAATGGATGCTAAACCAAGATTAATTAGATAGATACTTCTATTGCAAGAGTTTGATTTTACTGTAGTTGATAGAAAGGAAAATGGTAATCAAATAACTGATTATTTGTCTAGATTAGAAAAATAAATATTAACTAATTTTGTAAATGAAATTTTAGAAAATTTCTCTGATGAACAATTATATAGTATTGATGAAATGAATATATCGTGGTATGTCGATATAGTAAATTATATTGTAGGTGATATTCTACCACCAGATATTAGGAATCAACAATTAAAGAAATTTATATATGATTCAAGATTCTATTTTTGGGATGACCCATATTTATATAGACAATGTAAAGATCTAATTATTAGAAGGTGTGTCCATTACAAAGAAACTCACAAATAATTGAAAGATGTCATAATTATGAATTTGAAGGATATTTTGGATCAAATAGAACTGCATATAAAATTTTGCAAGCTGAATTTTATTGGTCTACTCTTTTTAAAGTTGTTAATGAATATATTAAAACATGCGATAGATGTCATTGAGTAGGAAATATTTCTAGAAGAAATAAAATACTTCTAAATTACACATTGGAAGTTAAAATTTTTGATGTGTGGGTGTCGATACTATTTTTGGTTGGAGGAGTTGCCCGTAAGAAGCTGTCGATCGCTAGAATCGAAATCCCGTCACCCGCTTCAGAAGGACATTTTAATTTACATGTATATATAAGTTTTTGAAAAAAATATGAAATCAAAATGGCCCCATATTTTTATAGTTTAAATGAAAGAGCACTACACCTCAAACTCTGTATCTATCCTGAAGGATAAACACAAGACTTGAGGGTAAGGCTCGATCAAATAAACTAAGAAATATATGACATCTATTTGGTCTGTGAAACCATTTTATTTGCTGACAATTTTTCCTATTAATAAGAAGAATTAAATAGGATTTATATTAAGGTGGGTTTGAAAAAGTTTCCTGTAAGGGCAGCGCCTGTACTTAATTACATCTTAAATGACCAAAGCCACCTAAGAAAACTCTTGATAAAAATCAAGAAATATTATCTTCATGAATTTTAAAAGGATAGAAATTTTTAATGATATAGAGCAAAGAGGTGTGAAATGGGATTGGCTGAAATTTGGAGCATTTTAGTTTTGGAATCCAAAGGAGGAAGGACTAGGGCATGTCATGGATCCAAATGCGAACTTCAGTGACTTCTCGGTCTATCCTATGGTTGGACTTCAGTTTTAAAGATAAATATTTATGTGTTTCATCCTGCAAATTTTATTTAATCAGAGGTTACATTCATGTGAAACGATCAGACAAATAGCCTGAAAGATGTGAGGATTTAGGTTGTGAAAGACGACAACCTTGGAATACTAAAACGAGTTAGGGCCTAGATTGTATAGCAGAGCTGTATAAAGACCTAAAGATGAGGTGAAGATTTATGTTGCATAAGTAAACTACCTTGAAGTCCTATGGATTTATTTTTTAATTCTTGGGAGGGAAATGGTTTAGCAGGGGAAGACAGGTTTTGCTGTTGAAGATGGCTGTGCTACCCACCATGCTAGCTCCAAGCTTCTTGTCGTGACGAGTTTAAGTTTTCTAGGGTCTCCAGTTATAATGTCAAATCAGGTGGCCCTGTGGTTGTAGTTCTTTAAATTTTATAGGGGATGTTAAAGTTGATTAGAGCGACACCGGTTAGGATCTCACAGTTCCCTCGTTCCGGCACCACTATTTTCTATTTGATTCACTTAGTTTAAATAAATTTACTATACTCAACCTAATGAGTTTCATAATTTCATTTAGACCCTAAGAATTCTCATTAGCAACCCTAGGTTACTTCCTCCGAGGGATGTCCGATCATCCGATAGAGATGTCTTAATTTAGTTGCAATTGTGTTTTTTGTAATGTTTGTGATTAAATTTTGAGTTGTCTTATACTTTGAATGTTGTGGCAGTGAATTTTATCTTGGTTGATTTTAGTTTTGTGGCTATCTTGACAGTTTTAATTGTCATGCAGGATGACATCGTTGTTTAGCATGCAATTTTGTGTTAACATCAATTGTACAGTATGAGAGTACAAAAAGATGGCGCTGTAAACTATAAAAGCATACCTGATGAGTCTTCTCGTTCCATCACCTAAAACTCAAAATGCATGTTAGGGAATTTTATATGAAGCAGGAAAGTAAATTTTTGGCGACCTACATAACCCTAGGTCATATCTTGGTGGGTCCGTATTAGTTTGATTAAGGATGAGGTATCCAACAGGTCTAGAGAAAGAAGTAGGTCCATGGTTTCCTCTCACCACCTGGTGAAAAGTCTTGAGATTATTTAAACTTATTATGTTGCTTAATAAGCCATCCTATAAATACCTTTAATGCTCAACGAACAATGAAGTCTCAATTATCCCTGAGAGTAGGGTAATTATCATTTGTGATTTAATTTGTAAATTATGTGGGTGAAGACCCTTAAAAGCGGCAAGTTAATGTTATCAAGGCATGTTATCAAGGCACTCAACCAAATCAAGGCACTCAACCAAGTTTTTAATTTGGGCTTCTAGTGTTTTAAGAGATGTTCAATTTTAATTATTTTCACTTTTCTAATCCTCATTTAATGATATTTGATTTAGCCTAGGTCACTACTAAGCCCTTATGGTTTTGGTGGATGTCTTAGTATAAATATTGAAAGTGATTGAATTTTAAGTGATGATGATTCATTTTTGAAATTCATTTGAACAACAAATAGGGGTATTTGATTAGTGAGTTATTAACACCCAAAACTATACCCCTAAGTCTAGGATCATTTATTTGACTAGACTTCCAAATTTTAATAATTTAAGGAAATAACAAAAATTATCCTTTAATTAACAAAAGTGAGATTAGTTTCTACCAATTAATCCCCTTGTGTTTCAATCATCCAAATATGTTAATTAATGCTAAATTTCCAAAATTACACTTTTGCCCCAAGGCTCTATCACTTCATAATTTGTCAAATTTAATTCAAATGAATTTGAAATTTTTATATTTCCTTAATCATAGGTCAGTTAGGACATCAGAGGAGAAAATGTGATTTTTCAAAGTCCCACCTCACTCATGGGTCAATTAAGATATCAGAGAAGAAAATGTGATTTTTCAAATTTTAATTTAATTTATGAAATTTAATTTAATTTAAATATTTATTTTAATGCAAAAATAGGATTTTGTAAAGAAAAATCTATAACTTGACCTACCCAAAATCTAATCCCTTCAAATTTTTAATAGAGATAGACTTAGACTAGAGAAGTATTTGGACCAAATTTCATGATTTTTTGAATTATATTTGAATTTTAAGAATTATTTTAATTTATGGGGTATTTATTAATTATAAAATATTTTAAGTGTGGAAAATTAAGTTTTATATTTTTATTAAATCTCTCTTATGTCAAGGGATATGAAGAAACAAATGTAACATTTTTATGAATTTTCTTTGAATTTTTAGAATCATTTTAGTGAAAATCCAATTTTAACCTTTAAAAATTATTTTAAGCTTCAAAATCCAATATCTTCACTTAGAAACTGAAGAAAAATATTTCAATTGTTCCTAAGTGCTTAGAAAACAATTTAGAACATTTCCATTAATTTTATTATTCTTGTGATTTTTATCTTTTTTTTATTTATTTAAATATTAAAAATAGACTAAAAATGAAGTTTTTATTTTAATTACTATTTTATTTTTAGAAAATTCCTTTGATCACAGAGAACTCCAAGAACCAACTTTACCCAGAGAACTCCAAAAACATATTTTTTTAAGTTTTTCAGTTATATTTTAATTATTAAAAATCATTTTAGTACTAAAAATGTCATTTAACTTGAAAAATCAAATTGAATTATTAAATGAGCTCCAAATATTTTGAAATTTTTATGGGGAGTTCTCTAAACCTTGAATCTTAGTGGAAATTAAAAATCAAGTCATTTAGATGTTTATATTACCAAAAATTAGTTTTTTTTGAGGGTTGGTGGAAATTAGGTGCATTCTTAATGACTTAACCCATGAAATATTTTTCAAAGGGATCTCTGGTCATAACAAACTTTCCAAAATTTTTTTGAAATTTTCTAAGAAACATGCTAATTATTATGATTAATTTACACAAATAATAGACATAAACTTGAAAAATTTGGATCTCTGTCTAGAGATCTCCTTTGACTTTGGAAAAATCAAGGAATGTTCCCTAAGAGAGAGGTAACAACATGCTAAAATTTCAAGTCATGGTGAAATGTCTACATGCATGGAGAATCAAAAGACTCAAACTAGCATTTATTTAATTAAAAATAAAACATGCATCAAATGGACCTCAAATTATTTTCACATTGTTCTACTCTGTTCATTGAGCAAGAGGGTATTTTTGTTTTATTTTTGTGATTTTTCTACACCAAGATATGAATTTTTGAAGTTAGGGAGCATTTTCTGAATTATTTTAATCCTTATTTATATATTTAAATGCACAACGCTGACTAGATCCTAGGCAGCTCCGAAAACACACGTGGCACGCTCTGGTTGGACACCGCAATCCACATAAGCACTGACTCGACCCACGCTTTATGAACCGAACCACTGTCCAACTTCATCTCATCCTTTGATGAGATAAACACGTGATATAGTGGCTCCCCGTCATCATCCTCAAATAGGCTAACCCGAGAACCGTCCACACTAAAACCTTAAGATCTCCCTCTAGACTCAACCAAATCTCATGGGGTTTGATCATATGGACACATCTAAGTGAGACGAACACATCCATATGGTAATCATGCAATGAAATTAAGCCTAATCAATTAGAGAATCAAAATAGGCTCGGGAGGAGAAGAAGTTCAATACCTTTGCTCTGAGAAGGGAAGCTTCAATCAAAGGTGTTCGACACGTTTGTGGAGGTCCAAGGAGGAGGTCCAAGGAGGCTAGAGATAGAGATTAAGCCTCTTACTATGGTGAAAGGTCTAGGTATGAATTCAACCAAGCCTCATTTCAGGTGTTGGTCTAGAGCTATGCTAGGGTCTCTGTGGAAGGGGGATTTGATGGGGCTTCTCCTTCTTTCACTGTGGTGAAGGTGTGGGTGAATTTAATTTGAGTTTTATGGACAGTGGAGGTGTTGTGAGCTCTGTCTTGATTTTTCACAAAAGTTTGAGGTCAAAATTGAGCTTCCACAGTGGGAATTAGTTGGGGAAAGTGGTTGGCATTAGCTGAGGAGGTCTCAAAGAGTCTCTGGGAGCAATTTGGAGGAGTCTCTCTGAGAAATTTTTAGCACTCCCTCCGTGGCCATGGAGGTGAGCTTTTTATAGAAATGGCTTAAGGCTTGTTGCCATGGCCAATGAGGGGGTGAAGAGTGATGTTTAGGTGGAGGGCAGAGAGGCTCTAACATTTAATTTGGATGAGGTGGCCTCTAGGTTTGAAATGGGTTTGATTCCATGGGGGTGGCTCACAGTTTTGGTGTTTTCCGACCACTAAGCTAGTTGGACAGGCCAAGGGAGCTGACCAGAGGGCTTAGAGACCTTAGAGGAATCTGTCACAAAAATTAAATTGGTTTGGGCTTTATTTTGGCAAAAAGATCTTAAGCTTAAGAAAATATGAATGAAATCCCTTAATCTAGGGGATGTTTGGTCCATTGCTTAGCTTAGGTGGTTTTATGGAGTTTATACTGGTCACTATGGTCCAACTAATGGCTGTGGAGTTATTAATTTGGTGGCTTTGGGGTGGTTAGGCTAACTTTAGTGCATGGGTCCAATGTGGGTTCAAATGACCAAAACTTGGGTTTGGGCTAGGCTAGCCATGACCTTGAGCCCAATTGATTGATCAAAATTGTGTAGATAATTTTAATGATGATTTTTTTTGAAGGATTGAAATGATTTTGAGTCCAATGGTAGGGTCAATTTGGAGGATTTTTGAAATTTGGTCAATTTGGCCATATTGGGCTAGACTTGGGTTTAGATTAGGCTAGGCTTGGAATTTGGCTTGATTGAATGGTCCAAATGATCAAGGGATATGTTATAAAGATTTTTGGATTTGGGTTAAAGTTAAATGAAATTGAGGCTTCACCAAGGCTAATTGAAGATCAATTTTGACGTTTAAGAATGTTATAAAGAGTTTACAACATGAATTATGACAAATTTAGTGGGCTATGAGTTTAATTGGGTGAGATTAGGTCATGTGGCCAAAATTAGGGCTTTTGATTTGGATTAAAATTCGGCTCAAATTATGGGCCAATTGAGCTTCGATTTGGTTTAGATTGGTCATATGAAAGGTTAATTTGAGTTTAGGATTGAAATTTGGGGAAATTGAGACCAATTTGATGGACATTTGGACCAATTTGGAGGAGATTGGGCCTTTAAATGCAATTTTAGGGTTTTGGTCAAAATGGTCAAAATGACCAAATTGGGTCATTTGTAGCTAAGAAAAGTGAAATTGGGAATATTTGGAATATTTGAAAGTTTGGGCTAAGGAGGGGTATTTTGGTAATTTGGCAATTTTTGATGATTTTGGGTAATTTGGGTGCTTTTAAAAGGTTTGAAATGATTTTTGAACAAATTAGGGTATTTTGGGTAAATTTGGGAATTTTGGCCAAATTTAGGGTCCCAACTTTATCCAGGTAATTTGGGGGAGTTTAGGGGAAAAAGACGAAGTTGGGTATTTTGGTAGAGTTGGGGTGCCAACCACCATAAATAAGCCATGGACCATTGGAAACCCCATTTTGCGTCCTCTATGTACCGATGTTAGCTAAACCCTAGCCTAGTGCGAGTGGGTTCAGGGGACCATCTACATGAGTATCCCAAAATTATCAAGGGACCAAAGTTAAGAAATTTTAGTTTGTGCTTGTGAGTGGTTGTGAGTGAGGTGATTGTTGGTGAGTGCCTTAGCTCTAAACCAACACCCAAGGCCAACCCTAAGGTCCAACAGTCCTATAAGAACTCTTCTTGAGCTCCCCCATAGTGACCCCACCTACTAAGTGCTAGCCCCACCTACTAAGTGCTGGAGGTTAGGACCAATATGTAGAACTTCAAGTTGAGTAAAAAGGAGTTTAGAATTTCTAATGATGAGGGTTCCTTTTCTAGTTTTCTAGAAATAGTCAACAGGAAGTCTTATGGTTAGACCTTAGGCTACTAAAGAGGAACACTAAACCTCAACCAAAAGTGAGGTCAACAGTGGGGATTAGACTTTATGGGACCATTTTTGCTTTTATTTGGAAACTTATATATATTACTTGTTGTTGATTATATGTCCAAATGGATTGAAGCTATTGTTGTACCTAAATGTGATGCTTCAAGTGTTTCTAAATTTTTAAATAAAAATATTTTTACAAGATATGGAATGCCGGCCGAGAGTAATTAGTACTGATGGAGGATTTCATTTAAGGAATAAGAGAATCAAAAAATTAAATAAAAAATGTGATATTAAACATAGATTCTCTACTGCTTATCATCCTTAGACTAGTGGTCTAGCAGAAATATCAAATCATGAAATAAAATAAATTTTAGAAAAAGCTGTTGTTGACTTCACTTTTGGTTGAGGTTTAGTTTTCCCTCTTTAGTTGCCTAAGGACTCCATAAGATTTTCCTATTGCCTATTATTAAAAAACTAAAAAAGGAACCCTCACCATTACAAATTCTACACTCCTCCTTACTCAACTTGAAGTTCCACATATTGGCCATAACCTCTAGCACTTAGTAGGTGGGGTTAATATGAGGGAGCTTAAGATGAGCCCCCATAGGACTGTCTAGCCTTAGGGTTAGCCCTGGGTGTTGATCTGAAGCTAGTTCACTCACCTACACTTACTCTCTCCCACAATCACTCACAATCCTAAACCCAAAATTGTTGACTTTGATCCCTTGATCTTTTGGAAGACTCATGTAGATGGTCCCCTAAACCCACTAGCCCTAGGCTAGGGTTTAGCTAAGACCACTATATAGAGGAACCAAATAGGGATTTCATTGGTCCATAGCCCAAATTACCTAAACACCCCCAAATCCTAAAGTTGGCCAAAAATCCTAATTCCACCCAAAATACCCAAATTTATTCAGAAATCATTTCACACCGTTTTAAAATATCAAAATTACCTAAATCTACCAAAAAAATTCAAAAATTACCAAAATACCCTCAAAATTGCCAAAATTACAAAAATACTCTTGGCACCCCAAACATTTTGAAAGACCCCAAATCACTCCAAATGTCTCAAAAACCAATTTTGACCCTCCAATCGAACCCAATTTGGCCAATTTGACCATTTTGACCAAAACCCCGAAATTGCCTTTAAAGGCCAAATTTTCCCAAATTTACCTTAAATGTCCATCAATTTGATTCCAATTCCCACCAATTTCAATCTTATACTCAAATTAACATTTCATATGACCAATCTAAACCAAATATAAGCCTAATTCACCCATTCTTTCAGCTCAATTTTGATCTAAGTCAAACCGCCAACTTTGGCCCTATGACTTAATCCCACAAAATTGAACCGCATAGCCTACTTAATTCGCCCCAATTTGTATCTTAAATCTTTTATAACACTCCTACAAACCAAAATTGACCTTCAATCGGCCTTGGTAAAGCCTCAATTGCACTTAATTTTAACCCAAGTGCAAAAAGATCTACAAATTTGAGCTAAATTGTCTATGTCCCCAAATTCCACCAAATTGAATGCCTTAACCCAAAATTTGACAACCAATTTATGTTAAAAACTCTTCATTACATACCTATAGACCATTTTCAACAATCAATTTGAACCTCACCCAACCTTAGCCCAACCTAGACCCAAGTCTAGCCCAACATGCTCAAGTTGATCAAAATCTAAAAATCCGTCAAATTGAGCTTCCAATTGAACTCAAAATCATTTTAATCCTTCACCAAAAATCTTCATTACAATCATCTACACAATGTTGATCAATAAATTGGGCTTAAAGTTATGGCTAGCGTACCCCAAACCCAACATTTAGCTATTTGGACCCAACTTGGACCCATGCATAAAAATTGAGGTAGCCATGCTAAAGCCACCAAATTGAAGACTCCACAGCCACTAAGTACACTCTATTGACCAGGAAAAACTTACTTGGACCAGCCATGGTGGTTTATGGACCATTGGATCCCTAAATTAAGGGATTTATGTCAATTTATGGTCCTTAACCAAAATTCTTCTCCATCATCACTTGCCATTGAGGGTTAATTATAATTAAGCCTCCCAATGGCTTACCTAACCTCCTACCCACCTCCCTTGGCCTTGTCGGCTGGCCTAGAGGTCTAAAAACCCCAAAAAGAAGAGCCCTAAGGCCAAATAAAACCTAATTTCAACCATAGAAGTCACCTCATTCCAATGGCTCTTGAAAGCTCCTCAGACCTCTACCTAAGCACCATTTTACACCCATCAGTTAGCCCTGAACACCCTCGTAAGCTCCTCTATTTAATCAACCCCTCCATGGGCAAGAAGAAGAGAGTGCTAAAAATCCTTGGGTAAACTCTGTCCAATTGCTCTCAGACACTCTCCAGGAACTCCTAAGCTCATTACCACCATTTTTCCCCTTTGATCCCCACCGTGGAAGCCTAATTTTTAGCTCAAAATTTTAGCTCAAGCCAGGAAATCTCTCCACAGTCCACAAAACTCAAATTAATTGTGTACACACCATCCCTAGAGTAAGAGGAGTAGTAAGACATCCCTAGAGTAAGAGGAGTTGATTCCCCATCAAACCACCCTCTGAAACAACCTCTAGGGTAGCTTTAGACCAACACTTGATATCGAGCTTGATCGAATTCATACCTAGACCATTCACTAAAGCTTGAGACTTCATATGGAGGTTTATTGGGACCAATCAAAGTTAACACAACCATCTGATTGAGGCCTCCCCTTTCAGACAAAGGTATTGAACTCCAACCCTTAATCGAGCTTGTTTCGACCCTCCATATGTATTTACTATATTTCATACCACATAAATCGTATAAATGTGTTCATATTGAGTGAATGAAGATTTGGAAATAAACCCCTACAATTTAGTTGAGAATAAGCCCAAATCTTATGGTTTTTGTGTGAACGGCTCACGGGTTAGGTCACTTGGGGGCAATGACGAAGAGCTGCCTGATCGCGCATGTATCTAATGGACGGAGGAGATCAAGCCAGACAGATCCATGGTGCATAAAGTATGATCCGCGTGGAGGTTACGTGGATGGCAGTATTAAATGGCAGAACAATGCGTGGAGCCTTCAGAGGGGACGAGAATGAGTTGGCGCCGCGTGGATAAGTAGAAAAATAGGGAATTTTGAATTATTTTAAATGCCTAAACATCAAAACTCCATATCTTTCTCTAGAAAAATCATAAAAATAAAAAAAAAATACCCTCTTGCTCAGTGAATAGAGCAGAATAATGAGGATTAAAAATTAAAATTATTTTCTCACTCCCTGATTTTTAATTAATTAAATACCCTCTGTGGTATTTTAATTCTCCGTGGCTTCAAATATTTCACCATAGCTTGAAATTTTGAGGGTATGTCCCTCATGACAGAGGCTATGTTTTTTGATTTTTCCAAGGTCAGAAGGGATCTTTATGCTTCTAACCCTAATTTTCAAGCTAAGGTGGCCATTTTTATAAAATAATTTTCTCACTCCCTGATTTTTAATTAATTAAATACCCTCTGTGGTATTTTAATTCTCCGTGGCTTCAAATATTTCACCATAGCTTGAAATTTTGAGGGTATGTCCCTCATGACAGAGGCTATGTTTTTTGATTTTTCCAAGGTCAGAAGGGATCTTTATGCTTCTAACCCTAATTTTCAAGCTAAGGTGGCCATTTTTATTTATTTTAATTATATAAATCAAAATATCACTTGAAGATTTTTCCAAGGTCAGAAGGGATCTTTATGCTTCTAACCCTAATTTTCAAGCTAAGGTGGCCATTTTTATTTATTTTAATTATATAAATCAAAATATCACTTGAAAAATTATGAGAAAAATTTTAGTAGGTTTCTTTTGATCAGAGAAATCTAGAAAAAATATTGTGATGCTTTGAATCATTTTGTGAATTTTTAAACTTAGTTAAATGTAAATACCTTGTATTAATTTGTGTAAATTAAATACATATAAAAAATTAACAAAATTAACTCGACATGGTTCATAAAAATTACATCCCACTGTAAAAATATCAAAATTATTTGACTTTGTCTAGGTACTAATATGGATTTCTTGAGGAAACCTTGCTTTTTGTATAAAAATATTTATATTAAATTAAATATGCTTAGAAAAATTATGAAAATTATTTTTCTGAGTTCTTTGTGATCTAGGGCATTTTATAAAAATAAAACACATTTTGTGAAAATATTTCATTTTTAAAATATATTTTGAATTAAAAATAATTAAAATAATCAAAATTTTGAAAAATACAAAAAGTGGTTCAAAATGAGTGGGAATGTCCCCTGATCGCTTAGAATTCATTAGGAGATTTTTCCTAACTTTTTTTCTAATTTTAAAATAAATTTTAAAGGCTTATAAATGAATTTTTCAATCTAGGGCATTTTATAAAAATAAAACACATTTTGTGAAAATATTTCATTTTTAAAATATATTTTGAATTAAAAATAATTAAAATAATCAAAATTTTGAAAAATACAAAAAGTGGTTCAAAATGAGTGGGAATGTCCCCTGATCGCTTAGAATTCATTAGGAGATTTTTCCTAACTTTTTTTCTAATTTTAAAATAAATTTTAAAGGCTTATAAATGAATTTTTCATGTTTTCTCACTAAAATATTTATATTAACTAAATTAAAAATCACAAAAATACAAAATTTGATTCTCTGAGTTTTCTAAACTTAGAGGAGTCTAATGAAAGTATAAAAATAATTTTTGTAGTTAAAATACTAGTTTCTATTTAAATAAATAATGAAAATTAATCTAAAATTAAATAATAAAAATAAAAATTTGATTCAAAAAATCATGAAATTTTTTCTCTGACCTTAGGAAACCTCTAATAATTTTCCATAAATATAAGTTCTATTTTGGATTATTAAAAAAATAAACTTCTAAAAATCCTATTTTCTAAATTTAAATAATTAACTAAATTAAATCAAATTTTGAGAGGTCCACATATCCTCCTCTAACATTTTATTTACCTCATTTACCTCATGGATATAGATATAACACTTTAAACCCTCAAAGTCATTTGAGTTGTGTTTAAAGAGTTAATAATAAATATCTTTCCTTAATCAAAATTTAGGGGTAACCAAAGATAAATGGGTAACTTTGATCCAAATAAATGTGTTTGGATGATTGAAATACAATGGGATCACAAGGTAGAAACTCACCCACCGCCTTTGCACAACATCAACAGATAATAATCTCCCCCAGTTGTCATGACTTGGAAGTCAACTAATATCAAAAGTTTCTTAAGTGAGAGGCTTGAGACAAAAGGATGATAATTTACTTTGCTTAAGCCCAAAATTGATGATAATGTGATCTTTAAATGAAAATACATGTCATTTAAACTAAAATCTTAACCTTCACCGAATTCCCCATTATGATTGCTAAGGGCTTGGTAGTGACCTAGGCTCGATATCTAAGCTCATATGATTTGATTTATAAGATAATTGGGTTGATAATTGATATCTTTAAACACTCCATGTCCAAATTTACTTGCGGGCACCACAATTTTAAACAACTCAGATTTGCCTTAGGGGCACTCACTCACATAACTCTTAAATGAAACATCAATTGATTAATCGAGTACCCTATCCTTGTGATAATTAAATTGTTAAGCTTCAATGAAAAATGGGGTAGCCAAACTTTAACTCAGATCGTTAATGGAACAATATGATAAGTTTAGCAATGAACTCAAAATAATTCAAGAGATCTTCAAAATAGTTAAGGGTCATATCCCGAGCATCCCGAGCACTTTGGCCCGAGCACTTTGGAATCTTTTGGATGTTTTGAAGTACAAATTGAACTTATCATATTTTGCGATAAAATCATCTACTAGGAACTTCCGAGATTCAACTAAATCATAGCTCATCTAGTCTTGCAATTTGAACTTTCGTGCAATATTATCTACATGCCTTGCAAGTACTAACATTTTAGGTGGTGGAACAGAAGACTCGCCAGGTACACTTTTACAGTTTACAATACCATTTTCTCATATACTTTCCGTACTATAATGTCATGCTTATAAAAGTTGCATGTTAGACAACAATGGCATCATGCATGAAAACCTAAAACTGCTAGGATAGCCAGAAAACCAAAATCAAAACTAGAACTAAAATCAATTAAGATAAAATTCACCGCCGTTACATTCAAAATATAAGACAACACAAAATTTAATCACAAACATCACACAAAACAACCACTGCAACTAAATTAAGACATTTCTATCGGATGATCGGGAATCCCTTGGAGGAGGTAACCTATGGTTGCTAACGAGACTTCCCACAGTCTAAACAAAAAATATGGAACTCATTTAGTTGAGTTTAGTAAATTCATTTGGACTAAGTGAATCCAATAGAAAATAGTGGAACCAGAATAAGGGAACCTTAGGATCCTAACCGGTGTCGCTCTAATTAACTTTAACATGCCCCATAACATTTAAAGAACATTAACCATAGGGCCATCTGATTTGACATCATAACTTGACACACTAGAAAACTTAAAATTTTCATGACAAGGAGCTTGGAGTTAGCAGGGTGGGCAGCACGACCATCTTCAATAGGAAAACATGTCTTTCATAGCAAAACTGATTTTACTCGAGGTAGTTTTCTTATGCAACATAAATCCTCACCTAATATTTAGGCCTTTGTAAAACTCTATTCTATAATTTAAGCCCTAACTCGTCTTAGGATTCTGAGGTTGCGCTCTTCACGACCTAAATCCTCACATCTTCCAGGTTATTTGTGTGATTATTTCACACAAATGTAAGCCCCAAAATAGTAAAATTGGAAGGATGAAACATTTAAATAATTTTTCCTCAAAACTGAATCCAAACTATAGGTTAGCCTGGAAAGTCACCCAGGTTCTCCGCCGGATCTGTGACATCCCCTAGTTATTCCTTTTTTGGACTCTACAACAAAATGTTTCAAATTTAAACCATTCCCCGTTCACACCTCTTTGTCCGATTTTATTGAAAAGTCCTATCCTTTATCCTTTTGACATCTCCTGATTTTTATCAAAAGTTTTCTTAGGTAACTTCTGTTATCTATGATGTAATTAACTATAGGGATTTCCCTTATAGGAAGCTTGTTTGAACCCAGCTTAATGTAAACCATTTTTAATTCTTCATGTTAAATAGGGAAACTTGTCTACAAATAAAATGGTTTCGCAGACCAAACATATGCCATATATTTTATAGTTTATTTGATCGAGCCTCATTCTCAAATCTTGTGTTTATCCTTTGTGATGAATACAAGATTTCAGGTATAGTGCTCTTTCATTTAAACCAAGAAAAACATGGGGTAAGTTTGATTTCATAAAGTGTTTTGATTTCATAGTTTTCTAAATAATATATATATATATATATATATATATATAGCCGATAGCTTTCAGTGGGCAACTCATCAACCAAAAATAGTGTCGATAGCTCTTGGCGACTCCGCTGGGGACTAGCTATTCTCTCCATTTAAATCAAGAAAAATTATCTTCATATATCGGTAATGTGTTCATGTCCCCCTTGAAGCAAATTACACTTCTTTCATTGACATGCTTTAACCATTTCCATCTTGGGAAAGTACGGTAAACTCTTTAGACTTCAGAACCGTCTGTTTGACTACCTTTGAACAGAGGGGTTCAGGAGGCCATTAAGGACTTTTTAATCTTCATGTGAAGTCAGACCCCCAACTGGTGTGTTGGTGGACTAAGTTTCACCTAGGCATTGTGCATTGTTAAGTCGGTCCCACACTGGGTCTTGAACTTCTATTTTTCCCTTTTGAGTTTGATTTGCTGTTTTGCAAATTGAATCAAATTGTGTCGTGCTACGCGTGATCTTTAATTCTCTTTATATTATTTAAATCTTTCTACTTTCAAAATATTTTTACTAAAATTTTAAAATCTCCACAAATTAAATCATGACTTACACAGTCTGCAGATCCACCTCTGCTAATTTTAGTGCTCGCACTAGGATTACGAGGAATTGGCCAAATCACTAAACCCAGAGCTTTCTTTTTGAAGCTGTTGCAATGGTGTGCCAAATGCTCACTTTTTCCTGCAACCTACCGACAAGCCACGATGCCCGTAATGTCACTCCCACCATCAAGTTTGGAGCAGGATTTGAAGATCTCGAGGTTGTTCTCAGGAAAGCCCCATTAGTCATAATGAAAGTCGCCATTCCAGAAGTTTAAGAACCATCTGTCGAGTTTAACCTGAACTGCCCTCAGGACTTTCCTTCTTACAAGAAGTTCAAGACTACTGCCACCGTGACACCTACCAAGCCTATTGTTCTTGTTCTACTAAGGGAAAAGAAGTTATGATCTTTGAAGACCTGACTGAAGAATATCGTTTGGCCATTAGTATTTGAAATCAGATAAAATTTGAGGACTGCACCGTTAACCCAAACCCAAATGAGAAACCGTAAAAAGAAGGTTCGAAGGGCTACTAAGGCCCAGATTTTTGAGGAAGTACATGTTGATGAAGATCCTCACCAGGATGAGTCAGGATTACTGAAGACCTATCCACTTCTGCAAGGGAGTAGGTTCCAACCCTAAATGGATACTAACGGGTATGAGAGTATCCAGAAGATTGCTACTGCCTTACCATCACTTCATGGACATTATGGGGAGAGGAAGAAGCCTGCTCCTATCACTCGAGTCAGTTCAAATTTTCAGAGACTAACTGCTAAAGAAGGTTGTTCAGTTGGTGAGTTACTCAATAGAGTGGGACGTGCAATATCCTCTTGCATGAAGAAAGAAATTCTAAGGGACATAAAAAATGCCAGATGTTCTCGAAAATCAACTAAAGCTTTGCCTGCTCGCATTCCTATTTGGTTCCATTTGGGAAGCAGAGTTGATACTGCCATAGTTACTACTGATTTCATCGTTACTAGACCCACGGGTCATCGACCAGTCAAGTCACGTTTGGGTCCAAGAATTCTACCAATCACTCGCCTCAAGGTTGTTCTTAAGGTCCTAAAGGAAAAGATGATAAAATTGCCCAACATTGTATCTGGTCTGCACCATGGGGAGCATACTTTTCCTCGACATACCGATATTCTTACCGAGACACTCCATCCCAAGACATCACCGTCAAAGAAAAAGGTATGGATAGCCAAGGTTGTTGTACCGACACAGTCCAGTAAGCCCGTAAGTTAAGATCATGGAATGAAGTCAGGGTCTGAAGTATCTGATATTGTCGCAGTGATTACCAGCAAGATGGATGAGCAAGTGGAGGAGGTCTAGCAGTGTCCTCCAGACCTTAAGACAATCTAAAAATCAATAATTGAAGAAAAGGTCAAAAAGTTCATGATTGAGATTTCTGAGTTAGCCCAAGAACATGGAGTTTCCATTGATGATAGTGAAGATTTTGACTTCATTGATTACCTCGAAGAAGATTTCATGAATTTCAATGTCATTGAAACCAGAGCCGCTGCATCTGCACCGACGCTCAACCTCTTGTTGAAGAGAACATCATAGATGAGCTACGTAGGGATATCCTTCTAAGGGATGAGCAAGTTAGCCAATTAGAGAAAAGGATAGAAGAGATGACCACAACCATGACTGCCATGACCACAGATCAAGGACAATCTCAACACCTACAGTTAGTCTCTCCAAAAGTCAATCAACCAGAGATTATACATATCAAAGATGAAAGGAGGGAAGTTGCCTCAGCAAACATAGATGAGCAACAAAAGAAGGATTCTTCATCATGCGCCATGCCAGAAAAGGAATTTAGGCAGATAGTCGAATAATTTCGGGAGGCCTTAACCCAATATAAGGGTGGTGCATTGGTTTAAAAGGGTAGACCTTACCCGAAGGAGTTTGATGTCGTACCCTAACCTAAGGGTTTTGTGTCACTGAACATTAAGATATTCGACAAGACTGGAAATCCCAAGCAACATATAGCACATTTCCAAGCCAGTTGTGGTAATACTTGAGGTAACGAAGCGTTGCTTTTCCGTCAGTTTTTCAGCAGCCTATTGGAAATTGCATTTGATTGGTATGTCAAATTACCCAACAGATTAGTTAAGACATTCGTTGAGCTAGAACAATTGTTCGTGAAAAGATTTGCTGGAGTGCAACATCATGTCTCTATTGGAGATCTTATAATGGAAAATCAAAAGCCCAACGATATTTAGTGGACTATATTTTGAGATGGAGAAACCTTAGCATGGAATGCGAACCTTAGCTGCAAGAAGATCATGTGATTGAGATCTTGCTCAAGAGCATTCATGGGCTGAAGCTTTCATGCTCAAGGGGCTCACCATCAAATCCAGCGAGAAACTACTCAGTAAGGCCAACAGTCTTCAAGAAGAAGTCAAACATATAAATTCTCATGAGAATTCCAAGGAAGCCAGAATATTTAAAAAGAAATCAGTATCAATAAAGGAAAATAACCAATGAAGATACATGTAAAAAATCCTCATCAATCGTCATCACAGCTTGCTCAACAACAGGCACAATAGTATGGCCAGTCTAGCCAGTGACTGCCTCAGGGAGGATGACACCGGGCAGAAAATAAGAGAATATATTTGGCAGAACGTTAGAAAGTGGTATATTCCTTCAAAGAAGAAGCCGTATCCAAGTTGTTTAGAAGTTTGATGAAGAATCTTAAGTTCAAATTACCAGATCCAAAGAAAACCAAAGAGGTTGTTAAGAAGGATCAACCAAATTATTGCCCGTATCACACATTGCATGGACACACTATAGAAGATTGTTTTGTCTTTAAGGATTGGCTCAAGAAAAATCTTAAAGAAGAAAACATAATGATCCCCAAAGATTATTTAAAAGAACTTGATAAAGGTTCCAGAAATATGATTTTGGCCGAGCGAATATCTTTAATTGACCCATAAACTGGAAAAGATGGATGGAGTGCGACTTGGAACAAACTCAAGTGGGTCCTGAATCAGATCCAGTCTGCTTCAAAACAAACCCCCGTTCAGAGTCTTCAACCTGCCAAACCCAAGATGAAGATTTTACTAAAAGATCTGTCATCGTCAAATAAAAGAAGAAGAAGAAGAACAACACCACAAAGACTGATAGCATCGAGGGTAAGATAGGGGCTACCTATGCTAGATTAGTTGTCTCAGCTTCGGGGAAGAAAATCCTTGAACCCCTGACCTTGTATGATTATCTTTTTACCCCTTCGGTGTCTTATGAATTTAATGATTATGATTTTGGCTACATTTTAACTATTTTTGGTGATAAATTAACTGATTTTGAACAATCTAGACTCAATCTCAATTCCCAAAATGATCCTCAAATTGTACTTAAGTCTGATGAACTCACTAACAAGACTGAAAAAGACATTGACAATACCAACCACGACAGCACCGGGAGTGAAGAACCAATCCTCGAGTGCCACGGTGCATCACTCACCATCGACTTAGATCTTTCTGACAAAGAAGAAACACAAGAAGATTCGATAATGATATCTCAAGAAGAGGAAATCACAAAAGTGAACTTAAGGAGCGAGAGAGTGTTACCCTCGAGAACAACTCTAATGGATAAAGGAAAGCAAATAGTTACTCGAGAAGAGCTACCTCCACCTCCACCAGTGGAAGAACAACCTAACCAAGAGAAAATTGGAGGATCATACAAAGTGGATTACAATGTGCTAGCTCATCTTAGGAAGTTACCAGCCAAATTAAGCATCTACGAAGCTCTAATCCTGTCAAAGGAGATGGGAGAGTCTTTGGTTACAACTTTGCTTGACCCAGAAATTTGCGTAGCCTAACTGGCTAGCACATCATTGGATGAAGTTTGTTAGTTGAAAGAACAGTCTGGGGTAACCTTCATAGATGAAGACTTGTTGCTCAGTACAGCCGACCATAATTGTCCACTCTATATCTCCATTAACATCGATAGATATGTGTTGTATGTGTTGTCCAGATCCAGAGTTTTAGTAGATCCTGGAGCATCACTCAACTTGACGAGCCTACGAACATTGACCTATTTGGACATTGAAGCTCATGAGCTTACGACCAATAAAATGATGCGATGAGGATTCAACCAAAATGGAGAGAGAGCCCTTGGATTAATTACACTACTTATGAAAATTGGAGAACTAGTAACAACTGCTAAATTCCATATCATTGATGCCGAGACCTCTTTTAATGCTCTACTTGGTCGACCATGGATTCATGAACACAACATGGTTTTTTTTGTCTCTACACCAATGCATTAAGTACTACAAGGAAGGATAAGAACGTTGCATCAAGGGAGATCTACAATCGTTTTCAGTTCATGAAGTTGGAATTCATGAAGGTGCCGCCTACTACGCACCTCCAAAGAAAACTGTCTTCTCTCATGAAATTTTGACAAGTAAAAGTGAAGATTAAGAAGAATTACAATGGCGGGGCCATTCAACTCCACTTCAGTGATCTTTCACCAAACTTTTGAAGTGAGTTGGTGGGGGTTCTTTTAGTTTACGCACCCGAGGTCAAGGTCGGGGACGTGGACGAGCAAGGACCAATTTAATTGTTGAACGGACTAGGTCAACCATCAACATCAGTGATGAAGATAGTTTTGAAGATGAAATAATGATGACAAAACAAAGGAAACCTCAATACAAGATATCCTTAGAAGGTGCGGAGAAAAGCAAAGCAAACATGAGACAATGCATGATCTGATAAATGACAATATGAATACCATGACCCTTACTTCGATTCTCCCTTAAAAGGTCGAGAGTTTAGAGGTCAAGGAAGTCCGTAGCATTGGTTCAAAGCCGATCAAGTTTTATCGTGCTTCTACTTCTACTAAGTCTGTCTGAAAAATCATGTAAATATGAGAATTCTAATGAATTAATGGAATTACCTTTTGGTTATTTTTTGCCTTATGTACAAAAGTTAATTCAACACAAAAGTTAATTCAACAAAAGTTAATTCAACAGAAACATTTGCCAAAACAAATGCCAAAATATAAACTACAACTTTTTGAAAAATTGTGGAATGTTAAAAGTCAAACTTCAAACTCGAAAGAGATTCTCAGATTTGGTGCAGTCAGACCAGTCGATGATTCAAAATTTTGTATGGTTGTTACTAGCGAATCGGAA
>NW_018252423.1:91779-140086 GCF_001263595.1 Phalaenopsis equestris
CGGAAGAGGACTGCCTCAATATGGAGGATGACTCTACCGATCAGCTAATAGAAGATTCTCAGCCAGAATTTGAGGAAGAAATCAAATCAACTATTGATGAATTGAAGGAAATTAACCTCGGGATGAATAACAACCCCGACCTACATTTATAAGTTCTCTACTTAACGATGAAGAATCTTTAGAATTGATCAAACTGTTAACAAAATTCAAACATTTATTCGCATGGAGTTATGATGAAATGCTAGGACTATCAGCAGAGGTTGCAGTTCATAAGCTTAAGGTGGACAAAGATACGACCCTAGTAAAACTAGCCCTGAGAAGAATGCTTATAGAAATAGAGTAGCAAGTCATTGCCAAGGTGAAGAAGTTAATAGAGGCTAGCTTTATAAAAGAAGAACAATACCCCACATGGTTAGATAACATTGTACCTGTTAAGAAGAAAAATGGACAAATACGGTTTTGTGTCGACTTCAGGGATTTGAATAAAGCATGTCCAAAAGATGAATTCCCATTACTGATACCAGAAATGATGGTGGATATCGCTTCGACACATGAAATTTTCTCCCTCATGGACGGGTAGTCGGGGTACAATCAAATCAAAATGGCTCCAGAAGATGCAGTACTTACAATATTCAGGACACCTAATGGTATTTTTTGCTACACAGTGATGCCGTTTGGATTGAAGAACGTTGAAGCAACATATCAACGAGCTATGACAAAGATTTTTGATGAGCTCATTCACAACCAAGTGGAATGCTACATGGATGATTTGATCATCAAGAGTAAACAAAAAATAGACCATTTGTACAATTTGAGGATCATGTTCCAACGGTTACGACAATATGACCTAAAAATGAATCCCTTAAAGTGCGCCTTCAGCGTTACCTCTAGGAAATTTCTAGGATTCAGGAAATTTCTAGGATTCGTTGTCTGTTGTTCGTCATCAAGAAATCGAGATCGACCCGGATAAGATTAAAGCTAAATTGAAAATGCCTACTCCCAAAACCTTAAAAAAACTACATTCTTTCCAAGGTAAGTTGGCATATCTGAGATGCTTTATTTCTAATCTCTAAGGTAGGTGTCAGCCCTTCTCGATATTAATTAAAAAGGATGCCAAATATTAATTAAAAATATTAATTAAAAAGGATGCCAAATTTGTTTGGGAAGAAAAATACCAGTGAGCCTTTGAGGATGTTAAACAGAATTTAATGACACCTCTTATTTTGGCAGCCCCTATCCCAAGAAAACAATAGATACTTTATACCGCAGCTTTAGATGACTCTCTTGGAACCATATTAGCCCAAGTCACTGATGAGGGTAAAGAAAACAAACTCTACTACTTGAGTCATCACCTAATACATACGGAAGTAAGGTATTCACTTATCCAGAAGCATTGTCTGGCTTTCATTTTCACCACCCAAAAACTTAAATATTACATGCTTTCTCATAAGATAACCCTAATATCAAAAGTTAATTCGTTGCAATATTTGATGACCCGACCAACACTTTCCAGGTGTCTAGCAAGATGGTCAATGATTTTATTGCAATTCAATTAAACTTTTGATCCCCTCTATGCTATCAATGGACAAATTTTAGTAAGCCACTAATATAATATTTGCATACTAGAAAGCTGTCGAGGGACAAGTCAACAAAACACCACATCACAAAAAGGGCTATTTCATATGCTCTAATTGGTGATTTCATCTATAGAAGATCATTTGATGAGATGTGGTCACGATGCATAAGCAGAACAGAAGCACAAAGTATTGTCAAAGAAGTACATGTCAGATTGTGTGGCTCTCACCAGTCAGGGTCGAAGATGAAAATGAAGATCAAGAGACTCGGATGTTATTGGCCAGCAACGATGTCCTATTGCATGGATACAACCAGAAGATATCACCAGTGCCACGTGCATGGGGTGTTCTTGCACTAATCTCCAAATGTGCAACACCCAACAGTCATCTCATGGCCATTCGAGTGTTGGGAGCACAAACTTAATAAGTCTGATAGACCCTTCGTCTTCCAAAGGACACAGATTCATACTTGCCGCTATAGATTACTTTTCTAAATGGGCAGAGGTAGTGCTGTTACGAGAGGTTACAGTACAACACATCCTTCAAATCTTCAAAAGCCAAATTGTCTACCGTTTCGGAGTTCCGCGCAGAATAATCTCCGACAGTGGGACAACTTTATGAAGCACCAAAATCAACAATTTTGTCAAACGACACGAGATAGACTGGAGATACTCTACAATTTACTATCCTAGGGCAAATGGCCTGGCCGAGGCCTTCAAGAAGACATTGGTACAAATTTTGAAGAGGACACTGGATGAAAACAAATGAGATTAGCATAACAAATTGCTATAAGCTTTGTGGGCCTACCAGACGACGTTCAGGACTCCCACTCAGTGTACACCCTACATGCTCGTGTAGGTCCGAGGCCGTACTTCCGCTGAAAGCTTATACATCATCTCTCAGAGTCGCTGTCGCCAATCAACTGAAAATAGAAGAAATACAAAACCCAGACTCGATGAACTAGAGAGTCTTGAAAGAAATCAACTAGAAGCACAACAATATTTGGAGCTTTATCAAGCGAAAATGGTACAATCTTATGAAAAATTGTTCCGCCCAAGGACATTCAAGATTGGTAATCTTGTACTGATGCTTAAAAGGCCTATTGATGCACATTGCAAGATAGGTGGAAAATTCGAGCCAACTTGGGAGGGACCATTTTTCGTGAAAAAGGTCTGCACAGGAGGAGCCTACCAGCTAGTAGATTTGTAGAGTGAAAGACCCATGCTGCCAATCAATGGACGATACCTGAAAACTTACTATGCAACTTAACATTACCTGACATGAAATTTTGAAATTTTGATCGTCTTGGAGTTATTTATTTCGCCAAACATCTGTGACTGGGTCCAAAAAAATTTGTAATAAAATAAACCTCAATAAAAAGAAAGCTTTCTGAAATTAAATGCTTCTAATTTCTTCTTTCTACCTTTTAAATTTGATATTCTATTAAATTAAACAAAATACATACATAAATAGACAATTTTATTACCAACGTAAACTAAAATTTTTTTAATAAACACTTTTTTTAATAAATTTCAGCTCACTGCTATTTTTCTGTCGTCTGCATAGAAAAAAATGTCAGACCAAAGGCTGATCTTTGCTTTCAAAGATGGCTGAAACCTCACACTTAACGAGAAAAGGGCGCCATAGGGTGACACCATAGACTTCAACATGGACTTCAATCAAGTCGACATGGGCTATGAGGGTCCTCTGATGGATGTGGTTAACCGTCAGGAAAAAGAAGGGCTACCATCGCTACTAAGGACCATCGCTACTAATTAAGCAGAGCTAATTCCTCACTGAAGAAGAAAAATGTGATAATACAACAAGACCCGAAGGAGGGTGCTAGTCTCTTGCCGTCCATGATAGCTACACTAACAGAGGGCTTGGTTGCTACCAATGATGAAAAACTACTAGATGCACTGATGCAAAGAACTCAGGATAGAAACGCCAACCGCCGAAAGCATAAGGCTTTCTTACATGAAGAAAGAAGGCTCTAGAAGGAGGCAAAAAACTTGCTCACCCCTATCCCTAAAGAGAATATCTATGATCCAGGCATGAGAGATACCTCTCTAGCCTACCTGCTATAGACAATGAGTCTGGATTCACTACAGAGCCAGAGATACCATGAGTTTTAGATGTTCTTTGTACGGGTTGCTCGACATGCAATGCCGAGATACCTACACGTATACCAGCTATAGGGGCATTTGTGGAGTTCCTGGACTGCACAATTAACAACGTCCTCCACTTGGAGCGCTACAATACTTTGGAGGAGTACAGATCCACTGATGATGGATTTCAAACCGCTGATCACCCGATGGGGGAGCCGTATATCCCTTTGGACATATAGTCATATGCTCTGCTGTAGAAAGAGACAACACCAGCTTGGATTCCTACTGATACTGAAATGAGGGAATATCCTCAACAGCCACCGATCATCTCCACGGTAGAATACTATAAGATGAGTGAAGTAAACAAAATGGAATTTGAATTCTACAAAGAAGTTCAAGGAAGATTCATCAACATACTAGAAGGCTTAGAATTATACATGAGGGTCTTCTCTGAAAGAGAAGAAACATGTATTCTCAACTGTATATTCGATCTAAGGGACAGAGGTCAAGTGGGCCTTCTGATGGAAATAACCTATTCTAAGCCATAAAAGTGGATGTGTAAAAAGGGCAGGATCACTATACAATGTGGATGCTGTTACAATTTTACCCAAGACAGATAAGGAAATCCCCTAGGGATTTTGAGATACGACGAAGTGGACCTACTACCTCCCATGATAAAATGGATGATCAAGAGAATGGTCTGATGGAGCATACTTCCAGCCGGCTATATTCTCAACATCTGTATCATCAATGTATATGATGAAGGTGACTGCATACCCCCACATATTGACCATCAGATTTTGTGAGAACTTTCTGTATGGTCTCCATCATGAGCGAAAGTAATATCGTATTTGAGAAAAATATTGACATCATTGCCCTCGACGAGTTCAGAGGATTCATGGAGATTTTGCTACTAGTGGGTTTAGTGCTGGTTCTTAAAGTAAACCGAGCAAACGTCGCTAAACATTGCATTCCAAGGGTGCGACGCCGTAGGGTGTTTGTAACTTTTTGAAGGAAAGATGACAACAAAATGCCATATGGATTTCATCCAGATCCAGAGTTGGAAGAACTATTACCATACGAGCTATGAGAGAGTTGCACCTCTAAACACATGCAAATGGAAGTCTTGTCTTAGAACGTGGTGTAGTAGGTCAGCTTGATCAGGAGCTCACCACACCAGAGATGGACACTCAGGAGAAACCTTTTGTATTGAAATTTGACACAGCAGATGAAATGACATATGTACTAGATATGCTCAGTATGTGATATGTACCCAACATGAGATGTTTTCCAGAAGTACTTTGATGCAATCAACACATTGTACCTTTTGAGGCTCTAGCCTGCACTCAATCTATAACACCTATTGGAGCAAATTAATAAAATCTTTTCCAGGAATTTTGTCTGTTTGCTCAATTACCTTTTTGTGTGATGGATAAAAGCCACAGAACCATATGTTAGTTATGAACTATAGTGATCAATGAACAAAATAATAAAAAATTAACAATAAAGTTCAAATAAAACACTCTTTTAAAAGTCAATCAACCAACAAAAATTAAATTTTGGAAAGCATATTTTGAAAAGTAAACGTGATAAAAACAATAATTAAAAAAAATAAAAAAATCTGTTGAGTTAATTCTCTTGATTTCGGGGTCTCTTACTCTTTGCTCGCATAGCATGACCGTCCTTGTTTGTACTAAATCTCACCAAATTTCACATATCTTCCTCACCAATGTTAACGTTTTCACATGACACATGTCTATGGGTTCAACACCACAAACTCTTTGTAAATTTCAATTCTCATTTCAGAATCAGTCCCAAACTTTTGATTCCCTCTCTTTGAGGTCGGTCCCTAACTTCTTATCCTCTTTTTGAGATTTGATCCTTAAATTTCAATTCTTATTTCATAATCAGTCCCTAACTTCTGATTCCCCCATTTTGAGGTCGGTCCCTAACTTCTGATCCTCGTTTTGAGATTGATCCTTAAATTTTAATTCTCATTTTAGAATCAGTCCCTAACTTATGATTCCCTCTCTTTGAGATCAATCCATAACTTCTGATTCTCTTTTTGAGATTGATATCCAAATTTCAATTCTCATTTTAGAATCAGTCCCTAACTTTTGATTCCCTCTTTTTAAGGTTGGTCCCTAACTTCTGATCCTCCTGATCCTCTTTTTACCTAAATTTCAATTCTCATTTCAGAATCAATCCCTAACTTCTGATTCCCTTCTTTTGAGGTCGGTCCCTATCTTTTGAGGTCGGTCTTTTGAGGTCGGTCCCTAACTTTCAATCCTCTTTTTGAGATGTGATCCTTAAATTTCAATCCTCATTTGGGAATCAGTCCCTAAATTCCAATTCCCTCTCTTTGAGGACATTCCCTAACTTCCGATCCTCTTTTTGAGATTTGATCCTTAAATTTCAATTCTCATTTCAGAATCAGTCTCTAACTTCTGATTCCCTCACTTCAAGGTCGGTCCCTAACTTACGATCCTCTTTTTGAAATGGAACCATAAATTTCAATTCTCATTTCGGAATCAGTCCCTAACTTCTTATTCTCTCCTTTTGACGTCGGTCCCTAACTTCCGATCCTCTTTCTGAGATTGATACCTAAATTTCAATTCTCATTTCAGAATCAGTCCCTAAATTCTAACTCCCTCCTTTTAAGGTCGGTACCTAAATTTTGACTCTTCTTTTTTGGATTGATCCCAAATTTCAGTTCTCATAATGGGGTCAGCGCCTACATACTGATTACCATCCTCTATAAACACCTAAAACTTGATAATCTGAAACCCACTCTCCAATCCCCATCGAGAGTTTCTACTCTTTGATTTTGATCAAATACTCACCTATCATATTCCCCAACGGAAACAACTAGCACTAAAATTCAACACTCCTTTTTAGGTCTGTTGACTTAGGAGTCTATATTGGTTTTGTTGATCTAATCGGTCAACGCCAATACTCCCGGTGTGCCTTGCCCATAACACCACACCTATTTGGGTCCATTTGTTGACCTCACTTTTGATTGAGGTTTAGTTTTTCATCTTTAGTTGCTTAAGGTCTAGCCATAGGATTTTCCTGTTGACTATTCTTAGAAAACTAGAAAAGGAACCATCACCTTTAGAAATTCTACACTCTTCCTTGCTCAACTTGAAGTTCCATATACCGGCATATCTAACCTCTAAACTTTACTTTTTTACATTAATATCACAATTTTGATCAAGATGAGCCCCCATAGGACTGCCTAGCCTTATGGGTTAGCCCTGGGTGTTGGTCTGGAGCTAGTTCACTCACCTACACTCACTCTCGCCCATAACTCTCACCCATAATCACTCACAATCCTAAATATAAAATTGTTGACTTTGATCTCTAGATCTTTTGGGAGACTCATGTAGATGATACCCTAAACCCATTAGCCCTAGGCTAGGGTTTAACTAAGACCAATACATAGAGGACCCAAATAAGGATTCCATTATTCCATAGTTCATTTGTGATGGTTGGCTTCCCCATTTTACAAAAAAATACCCAACTTGGTCTTTTGCCCTTAAATCCACCAAAATTACCTAAACACCCCCAAATCCCAAAGTTGGCCAAAAATCCAAATTTGACCCAAAATACAAAAATTTGTTCAAAAATTATTTCAAACCATTTCAAAATACCAAAATTACCTAAATCCACCCAAAATACCAAAATTACCTAAATCCACCCAAAAATGCTAAAATTACTAAATACCCCTGAACCATTTCAAAATACCAAAATTACCTAAATCCTCCCAAAAATTCCAAAATTACTAAATACCCCCAAATTGCCAAAATTATAAAAAAACCCTTGGCACCCCAAACTTTCCCAAAGACTCCAAAATCACTCCAAATGACTCCAAAACCAATTTGGACCCTCCAATCAAACCCAATTTGGCCAATTTGATCATTTTGACCAAAACCCCCATATTGTCTTTTAGGGTCCAATTTTTCTAAATTTACCTTAAATGTCCACCAATTTGGTTCCAATTCCCCCGAACTTCAAATCCTAAACTCAAATTAACCTTTCATATGACCAATATAAACCAAATCCAATCCTAATTGGCCCATTCGTTGAGCTTAATTTTGATCTAAGTCAAACCCCCAATTTTGGCCCTATAACTTAATCCCACAAAATTGAACCCCATAGCGTACTTAATTTGCCCCAATTTTGATCCTAAATATTTTATAACACTCTTAAACACCAAATTTGACCTTAAATTGGCCTTGGTGAAGCCTCAATTGCACTTAATTTTAACCCAAGTCCAAAAATTCTGATATTTGCCCCCAAATTGGCTATCCCCAAATTCCACCAAATGGAATGCCTTAACCCCAAAATTGACACCCAATTCATGTTTAAAACTCTTCATTACATTTCTATAGACCATTTTCAACAATTAATTTAAACATCACTCAAAATTAGTCGAACCTAGACCCAAGTCTAGTCCAACATGCTCAAATTGATCAAAATCCCAAAATTCTTCAAATTGAGCTTCCAATTGAACTCAAACTTTTTCTTAATCCTTCACCAAAAATATTGAGTAGATGATGGTTTAGGAACAAAAACCATGTGATTTGGTTGAGTCTAGGCCAAGATCTTAAGGTTTTAGTATGAACGGCTCACGAGTTAGGTCACCTCGTAATGATAACGAAGAGCCGTCCGATCGCGCGTGTATCCAATGGACGGAGGATATCAAGTCAGAGATCCATGGTGCATAAAGCATGGTCTACGTGGAGGCTACACGGCTGGCCGGCTGGCCGTGTCAAATGGCGGAGCCTCGCGTGGAGCCATCGGAGCAGACAAGGATCAGTTGGAGCCGCTTGTATAAGTAGAAAAATAGGGATTTTAAAATTATTTTAAATGCCTAAACTTCAAAAATCCATATCTTTCTGTAGAAAAATAATAAAAATAAAAAAAAAATGCTCACTTACTTACTGAATAAAGGCAATAATGTGGACTAAAACTAAAAATTATTTTCTTACTCCGTGATTTTTAATTAATTAAATACCATTTGTTGTATTTTAATTCTTCATGGCTTAAAACATTTTACCATGGCTTGAAATTTTGAGGGTTTGTTCCTCATGACAAATGCTATGTCTTACATAAACCAAAGGAATTCTTCTAAAAGCAAAAGTACTATAAGGACTGGTAAATGTTGTTTGCTCTTGATCCTCAGGAGATATTTGAGTTTTATGATAACCGGTATATCCATTCAGAAAAGAAAAGTATTTGTGCCCACCTAGTCTATCCAGCATTTGATCTAGAAAGGGTAGTGGGAAACGATCTTTCCTAGTGGCAAGATATAATTTTCTATAATCAATGCATATTCGCCACCCTGTAACGTGTCTAGAAAGTATTAACTCATTATGCTCATTCACAGTTACAGTTACTCATCCTTTCTTAGGAACACAATTAATTGGACTAACCCATGCACTATCTGAAATAGGGTAGCTAATTCCAGCATCTAACAACTTCAAAATCTCTTTCTTAACAACCTCTTTCATAACATGATTTATTATCCTTTGTGGATCAGCCCTGGGTTTGCAGTTCCCTTCTAGATTAATCCTATGCATACAAATTGAAACACTGATTCCTTTAATATCAGCAATTTTCCATTCGAAGGCTTTCTAAAAATTTTTTCAGAATTTTCATCAGCTTTTCTTTTTTTTCCTTTGTTAACTTTGAGGAAATTATAATAGATAAAGTAGAGGAATCTCCAAAAAGGACATATTTTAAATGTTCAGGAAGTAATTTCAACTCAAGTTTTGGAGGTTTTTCAAAAGATGGAAAAAATGATTTATCTTTGCTATCGTGTCCAAAATTTCAAAACTTTCTTGAACATAACTTGAATCTTCCTTAGAAAGGTTTACACATTGATCTAATTTCTCTTCTTGCTCGTTTTTTTCCAAATCTTTTTCTTCAGAATCTTTTTCTTCAGATTTTTCTTCATAAGTAGTCGTAAAATGACATTCTGTCAGAAATGTTATAACATCCATTCTATAACATTCATCATCTTTACCTTTTACAGGGTCTTTCATTGATTTAAAATGTTAAAAGTAACAGTTTGATCATTCACGTGCATTGTTAATTCCCCTTTCTACACATCTATCATTACTCTTCCTGTGGCTAGGAAAGGTCTCCCTAAAATGATGGGTATCTCTTTATCTTACTCTATATCTAGCACAATAAAATCAAAAGGAAAGATAAATTGATCCACTTTCACTAGGACAGCTTCTATAACACCTTTGGGATAGGTTATTGAATGATTTGCTAACTGCAGTATTATAGTTGTAGGGGTTATTTCTCCTAATCCCAATCTTTTAAATATTGATAATGGCATAAGGTTAATGTTTGCACCTAAATCACATAAAGCTTTCCCATAAAATTTGTCTCCTATTTCGCATGGAATTGTAAAGCTACCAGGATCTATAAGCTTTTCAAGAAGGTTCTTTTGAATTATAGCTCTGCACTCCTCACTGAGTGCAATAGTCTCATTATCTTCAAACTTCCCTTTTCTGTTAAGAATATCCTTCATAAACTTTACATAGCTTGGCATTTGTTCTAAGGCTTCAGCAAAAGGAATATTGATTGTAAGCTTCTTAAATATTTCTAGAAAGTTTGAAAATTGCTTATCCAATTTTTTTATCGAAGTATCTGAGGAAATGGAGGTGGTGGTTTTTCTAAATCAATTTTTGGTGGATAAATAAGTCTTTCAGAATCTTTCATAGCGTCATCTTTTGATTCTTCATTTTCTTCTCTCTCTACTTCAATCTCATTTTAAATCCTACCTTCCAACTCTCTTCCGCTTCTAAGCTGTACGACTTTAACTTGCTCTTTATTTTGGTCTTTTGGATTTGATTTAGTTTTACTAGGAATTTACTAGGAAGATCTATTACTTAATGAACTTACAATTTGCCCAAGTTGATTCTAAATATTTCTAATTATAGCTCCTTGACTTTGTAACTGATTACCCATTTGTAACACCACTTCTTCTATAGACAACTTCTTATCCTTAAATTATGTATTACTGTTGAAACCTGGAGGATAAGTAGATCTATAATTATTATTCCCTTGGTTGTTCCAGTATCCCAATAGATTTACTTGGTTGTTCCCACATTGCTAATTATTACCACCCAAAATGTTATTTCAGTTAAAGTTAGGATGGTTCTTTCAACCCGGGTTATAATAATTGGAATGTGGGTTATTTTGCTTATTATTTATGACATTCAAAGTTTCATGATGCTTGAAAATCTACCATTTGGCCTAATGAATTCTCTTCAATCATGGAAATTGGTTGAGAAAAATTCATTCCAAATTGGTCTAACTTCCTTGAAATTGCAGCAACTTGATTTTCTAACATAGTAAATGCACAAGTTTCATGAATATTGCCTACTTTCTTAGGATTTACCATCTCAGAGCACCATTGAAAATTATTGGTAGCCATCTTTTCAATTAAAGCATAAGTGTCATGAAATGGTTTTGACATCAATGAACCAACAACAACGGCATCGATAATAGATCTAAGAGAACGGATTAATCCATTAAAAAGTTTTGAATTATTAACCATTCTGGTATAACATGGTGTGGACACTTTCTTAAGAGTTATTTAAATCATTCCCATGCTTCATAAAAAGATTCCCCTTCAAACTAATTAAAAGATGTAATATCATTTCTAAGCTTTGCAGTTTTTTATGGTGGAAAATATTTAACAAGGAATTTTTGTGCTAAATCACCCCAAATTCTGATAGATCCAGGTGCTAACAAATTCAACCACATCTTAACTTTATCCCTCAGTGAGAAAGGAAATAACCTAGGTCTTATGGCACCATCTGAAACACCATCGTATTTAAATGTAGCACACAATTCTAAAAAATTGGTAAGATGTAAATTTGGATCTTCCGTTGGTGATCCCCCAAACAGATTATTTGATACCATTTGGATAATAGCAGGTTTAAGCTCAAATGAATTAGTCATTACAGTAAGTTTTTGAATACTACAATGAAGTTCAACTATAGTTGGGTTGGCATAATCTCTTAAAGGTCTAAACTCTTGATGAATTTTAGCATTTCAATTTTTTTGGTTTGCCATTTCTGTAATTTTTTTTTGATTTTTTCAAAAATTTTATTTCTTTTTGGTTTTTCTGGTTTTTCTAATAGTTCTTTCTAATTCAGAATCATAGGGCACTAGTCCTTCAGAATCTGAACTTCGCATACACTAACTAAAATAAAATAAGATAAAATAAAACATACAATAAGATACGATATTTAAAGTTTAAATAAGACTTTCTAAAAATAGAAATTTACTTAGTTTTTCTTCCCCAACAAAGGCGCCAAAAACTCGATCCCTGGATCCCTAATGCTTATGCATAGTATAAAAATAGTTCTGATGGTATTTTTCACTTATGTTTCCTTATTTTGCAATAAAACCGAAAACTTGATTCTGAAGAAAAATAGGAATTTAACTTTTTAATTTATATATATTTATATTGGGATACACGCAAGTATACGTATCGTTATCATGTAATATTGGACTTTTTGATTTAGATCTGAATATCAAACCCACAGAGAAGATTATGCAATATGCACATTTTAGAAATTTTTTCTATTTTTAAAAAGATAATTACTTAAATTAAAAATAATTTTTTTAGGAATTTAAAACTAAAATATTTTTGGTATTTTTGATATTTTAACAAAATAGTAAAAAGATAACTAAAGTTTTTGTAGAAGAAAATTATTTAATATGAATTTAATATTCTTCTTATCATGAATCAGTAATAAATATAAGAATTATGTTGTGGAAGTATGCAAATTGTGTTGTGCTAAATAGGAGCAATAATATTATTTACCCTTACTAGAGAAGCTATAAAGAACATTGGCTAATTTAAAGTTTGAATAGTTCTGAAGACCGACTAGGCAGGGAAGATACTAGCTCTCACTCTAGAGTTCCCTCGATTCCCTCCACCTAGGGGCTAACATTCTTGTATCAGAAGGTAAAATAATAAACCAAGTTAGGGGCTTTAACCTATCACTTTAAAGCCCTCTAACTCTATACCCATCAATAAATATTTCTCTATTTATTTGTACTCAGTCATATGAACTACACTCTCATTCCTCTCATTCATATAACCTCATATTCATATAACCTCATGTGATTCTTTCTAATTATTGACTAAGAAAATACCAGCCCGGTTCTTACAATTTCTCACAAAAAATTTTAACATCCAGATTGGCCAAATCAAGAAGTAAATGAAGTGCATGGATTTAAATCATCACAACTTATTCCAACATTAAAGATCGATGATACTCTCCACAAGTTCCCAAAACTTAATTACTTATCATTTTAAGAAGAAAGATCATTTTAAGAAAAGATAAAGAAAACTACTCAAAATCCATGGAGAAAACAAAACCACACTTTAGTTTAAAAGAAGAAATCATTGTCAAACTAACAATAAGTCTCAATTAAAACCAAAAGTAGTCCAAAACAAAAAGATAAAAACTTATCTCAAGTCCTCCACCAAACTCTTGAAATTCCTTTGAATCTCTTCTCGTTTACAATCACTCAAAACCAAATAACAAAAAGGATAAAGTGAATAAAAAGTGATTCCTGAAAGTCTCTCCGAACTAACTTCCCAGAGAAGAACTTTCAAAACTTGCCAATATTTTCAGGACTCTTTTCTAATTCCTCTCTTGTTTCTTTTATAGTTTTCCAAGTAATGCCTTGGGATCTCTTCAAAATGTGTCTTAATTTGATGTATTTGCCCAAGAGATGCATCCTTTCATGATAATTTTCATCCATGGTGGTTACAACCACCTATTAAGCTAACGGGTCCCTCAAGAACCTCTTTAAAATTTGTGAAAACCAATTTTACTCGTCTAGTAACTGTCACTGGCGCTTAAGTGTGGGGTCTCGGCGCTTAGGCGCGATCTTCTTTATTTAACCGGCGCTTAAGTGTCAGATTTTTTGCTTAAGCGCGAAAATGGTTTTGCACAATTTTTCACCTTTTTGCTTTAAATTTGATCATTTTTCACTCTTTTAAGCATTTTTTCCATTTTTACTTGTATCTGCAAGAAAAATGCAAAAATACCTTCCATTAAAGTGTAATATCTCAAAAATATGTCAAAAAATGTGTCTAAAAATACTATATATTTTAGTTGTATTAGTAGCCACGTGTCCCACTATTCATGCACGGAGACTCTATTCAGCTCGATCTCATCCATCCAATTAATACACACTAAATCGTATGGCTCTCCGTCATCATCCCCGATAGCCAGATCCCGTGCGCCGTCCAACTTATAGACTTAAGATCTCACTCGATACACAACTAAATCACATGGGGTTTGTTCCTACTCCTTCATCTACTCGAGGAGAACATATCCATATGGTTACAATGCTATGAGATCAAACTTCACTTCACATTTGATGAAGACCAAGTTCAAAATTAGGGTTAATGGCCAATACCTTGGTCTGAGAGGGGAGGGCTCAATCAGATGCTTGTGGAAGTTTTAATTGAGTCCAACGAACCTCCTAGATGTGTTGGTTTCCTCTTGTGTAAGCTACAAGTAGAAGCTCAATGAAAATGGGTGCGCCTTGGTCTACGAGTGGCTTGAAGAGCTTGAAAGAGGGGGATTTTGATGGGGATCTCCTTCTCTTACTTTGGGGAAGCTGAAGTGCAATTCAATTTGGAGTTTGGGGGAGTTTTGAGGATGGCTGAAATTTGTCCTGATTTTGAACTCAAAATTTGAGATCAGGTGATGAGGGAAATAACCAAGGGATGTTTGCAATGAGCTTAGGGAGTCTTGGAGGAGCTTTAGGAGAAATTTGACAGAGTTTCCCAAAAGAAATTTGATTGCCCACTTCTTTGGCCATGGAGGATGGGTTTAAATAGTATGGCTTAGGGTGGCTGCTAGGGATTCAATTTGGGTGCAATGTGGAGCTAAGGTGGAGGGATTCAAAGTGCTAAGGGCCAATTAGAGTTGGGAAGCTTGGATGGGTTATTTGTATTTTGATTTAAGGAGGGTGGCTCTCAATTTTAGGGTTTTTCGGCAACTAAACCTGTCGGCAGGGCCAAGGGTGGTGCACAAAGGGGTCAGGTGAGCCGGGGAGAGGGTTAATTATGGTTAACCCTCAATGGCAAGTGATGATGAAGGAGATTTCTTGGTTGAAACCCAAAAATGGGATAAGTTCACTTAAATTAGGGGACCCCTTGTCCATAGCTCACTTGAGTGGTTTACGGTGGTTTAGCCTAGTCAATAGGGAGTGCTTAGTGACTGTGGAGACCTTAATTTGGGGTGTTTAGCATGACTAAATCAATTTTGGAGAAGGGGTTCAATTTAGGTTAAAATGGCTAGAAGTTGGGTTTGGGTTAGGCTAGCCATGACATTGAGCTGAATTTATTGATTAATAATGTGTACATGACGATCACAAGAGGTTTGGAAAAGGTTTGGAGTGATTTTGAATTGGCTTAGAGGTTCAATTTGGAGGATTTTGGGCATTTTGTCAATTTGGGGGTTTTTGCTTAGACTTGGTTTAGGTTGGGCTAAGGTTGGGCTAAGCCCAAATTGATGGTTAGTCTATAGGAATATTATGAAGAGTTCTCAACATAAATTGGGTGTTAATTTTGGGGTTTGGGTACTCAATTAGGTGACATTTGGAGACTGCCAATTTGGGGCAAATTTGGGGAATTTGGACTTGAGTTAAAATTAATTAAAATTGAGGCTTGTACAAGGCCAATTAATAGTCCAATTTGATGTGTAAGATTGTTATGAAGAGTTTAGGATTTAAATTGGGGCAAATTGAGTAGGCTATGGGGTTCCATTTGGTGAGGTTAAGTCATATGATCAAAATTAAGGGTTAGACTTAGATCAAAATTTAGCTCAAAGAATGGGTCAATTAGACTTAGATTTGGTTTTGATTGATCATATTAAATATGAATTTGAGTTTAGAATTAAAATTGGAAAGGATTGGGGCCAAATTGATGAACATTTGAGGTGAATTTAAGGAAATTGGGCCTTTAAAGATAATTTGAGGGTTTTGTTCAAAATGATCAAATTGGACAAATTGGGTTTAATTAAAGGGTTCAAATTGGTTTTGGAGACATTTGAAGTGTTTTTGGATGTTTTGGTAAAGTTTGGGCCACCAATGGTATTTTTGTAAATTTGGCAAATTTGAGGGTATTTTGGTAAATTTTGGCAATTTTGGGTGGGTTAGGGAAATTTGGGTATTTTGAAATGGTTTTAAAAAATTTTTGAACAAATTTGGGTATTTTGGGTGAACTTGGGAATTTTGGCAAAATTGAGGGAATTTTGGCAAAATTTAGGGTTTGGGGGTGTTTAGGTAATTTGGGTGGATTTAAGGGCAAAAGACCAAGTTGGATATTTTGGTAGAATTGGGATGCCAACTACCATATATAAGCTGTGGACCAATGAAATCCTCATTTGGGTCCTCTATGTGCTGGTCTTAGCTAAACCCTTGCCTAGAGCTGGTGGATCTAGGGGACCATCTACGTGAGTCTCCCAAAAGATCATGGGATCAAAGTCAACAATTTTGGGTTTAAGGTTGCAAGTGAATATAGGTGATACTGAGTGTAAGTCATTGAACTAGCTCTAGAACAACACCCAGGGTCTGCCCTAAGGTTAATTAGTCTTATGGGAACTCTCCTTGAGATCCCCCATATTGACCCCACCTACTAAGTGCTAGAGGATAGGACTAATATGTGGAACTTCAAGTTGAGCAAGGAAGAGTTTAGAGTTTCTAAGGGTGTGAGTTCCTTTTCTAGTTTTCTAGGAATAGTCATCAAGAAAACCCTTTTGTCAGACCCTAGGCTACTAAAGAGGGAAAACTAAACTTCAACAAAAATTGAGGCCAACAGTGTTCTTAAATCTATCTCGAAGATTTGGGTAGAGAATTAGATGCCTTACTACATTTAAGGTGGTCTTAAATCAATCTCAAAGGATGAGAATAAGATGCCTCACTCCATTTAAGGTGGTCTTAAACCTATCTCGAAGATTTGGGTAGAAAATCAGAAGCCTTACTCCATTTAAGGTGGTCTTAAACCAATCTCGAAGGATGAGAGTAAGATGCCTTACTCCATTTAAGGTGGTCTTAAACCTATCTCAAGGATTTGGCTAGAGAATCGGATGCCTTACTCCATTTAAGGTGGTTTTAAACCAATCTCAAAAGTTGAGAATATGATGGCTTACTCCATTTATGATGGTCTTACACCTTTCTCAAATAAATTGGGTAGAAAATTAGATGCCTTACTCCATTTAAGGTGGTTTTAAACAAATCTCGAAGGATGAGAATAGGATGTCTTACTCCATTTAAGGTGGTCTTAAACCTATCTCAACGATTTGTGTCACATTAGGAAGGAATGCTTGATGACTCACATCCAAACAAAGAGGTAGTGAGAGGGAATCAGAATCTCGGTACTAACCTCGAGAACAACATGAAAATAGTGTAGAGAGTTTATGTTGTTAAGCTCATAGATATATGACATTGGTAAGGTTTTGTGAAGAGTGTGAAACTCCACTAGGATGTGAAGAAATTGGTTAACAATTGGTAAGGTTTTGTGAAGAATGAGGTTTTGTGAAGACAATGCTGCGAAAGCAGAGCGTAAGAAACCTCAAACTCAAGATAAACAAACTCAACAAACTTGTCATTTTATTTTCTTGTTGTCTTTATCAAAATTTAATTATAAAAGTACATTTTCAAAATTTAATTTTCATTGGTGGATTTTTAAAAACAAGTGTAAATTTTAATATCAAACTTCCGTTATATCGTTCTTCGTTCATTATAATTCAGAACCAAAGTATGTTTCCACGACACTTTATCAATTTCACAAAAATGGCAATTTGAAAAACATTTTGTAATTTAAAATTGATCTGCTTCAAACAGGTGTTACGAACTAAATACCTGCTAAAGCATCAAAAGTGAATATATCTGAGACGTCATATGCTGAGTACATATCATATACTGAACACATCTGATGCATTTCACATCATAGCTGCTACATCATGACTTTGTACAAAAGTGTCCACTAACTGTCTGTCCGTCCTCTGTTGGCTGAGCTCCTGATCAAGCTGACCTACTAAGCCACACTCCAGGACAAGAATTCTTTACATGTACTTCGAGGTACAACAATCTTATAGCTCATACGGGCATAGCTCCTCCAACTTTGGATCTAGACGGAACCCATACATTACTTTACTGTCATCAATTTTTCTGAACTTCACATACACTCTACGATGTTGTACTCCCGGAATGCAATTCTTTGCTAAGTCTGCTCCATTTCCTTTTAGAATTAGTACTGAACTCATTGGTAGCAGAATCTTGATGGATCCTCTGAACTCCCTCAGGGAGAACAACGTCAATCTCTTTTCCAAACAAAATATTACTTCAGCTCATGAAGGACACAGTGTAGAAGGGCTTTACAAAATCATGGTGGTCTATGTGCAGAGGGATGCAATCTCCTTCATCATAAATATTAATTATGCAACTATTAAAACTATAGTCTGCTAGTAGTGTACTCCATCTGACCATCCTGTTAATCATTCACTTTATCTCAGAAGGTAGAGGTTCCACCTCGTCGTATCTGAATATACCTTGAGGGCTCCCTTTCCTATCTTTGACAAAGTTATAGTCGCACCGACATTAGATGGTTATCCTGCCTTTCCCACACATCCATTTCCACAGCTCTGAGTAAGTTTTCTTCATTATTAGACCAACTTGACCTCCATCTCTAAAGTGAGATACAGAGTCCAAAATTATTCTTTCATCATTTTTAGAGAAGAACCCTGTATGTAACTCTAAGCCTTCCAAAATGTTGATGAATTTTCCTTGAATATCTTTATAGAATTCAAATTCTTGCTTCTTAACTCTATTCATTCCTTCCAGTTTTGTTGTAGCAATCCTTTGAGATCGTCTGGGTGGCTCCCTCATCTCAACATCTGTAGGATACCATGTCTCACTCGGTTCTGTAGATAATAAAATATATGATTCAATATCTGGGTATGCTACTCCTGCACATTTTATCGGTATTTTTGAACTCTTCAAAAGAACTGTAGTGATTCAAATAGAAAACATTGTATGTTGGGCATTCCATGAATGCTCCTCCTATTGCTGCTTGCAGGGGAATCCCAATGTTGCACATTGGGCAACCCCTGTAAAGTGTATCTGGATCCGCTGGTAGCATCTGCTCTGCAACAAAATCTGACTCATCCTCTGTAACAGGCAGACTATTAGAAGTCTCCCTTATGCAGGGATCATAAATTTTCCCCTCAGGAATCGGGGTGAGTCCACTTTCTGCTTCTTTCATAAACCTCTTTTCCTCATGTAAGAAGGCTTTGTGCCTGCGACTTCTTAGTGGTGCATCTGGCATTCTTTCCTCGTCAGCACTGACTAAATTTCATTTTGGTGCAGTTATCATGGATGAAAAATGGCTAGTCCCTTACATTGGATTTTGTTGTGTTATCACTTTCTTCCTCTTCAGTGAGGGTCTTCTTTGGTACCGACCCTCAGCAGTGACGGTAATCCTTCTCTCTCTTGGAGACTGACTATGTTTATCCAGGGACCCTCATAGTTCACGTTAACCTGACTGAAGTCTAAGTCAAAGTTTATAATGCCACCCTGAGCTGTCCTTTCTTTGTTCAATGTGAGATTCAAGTCGTCTCTAAAGGTGAAAATCAACATTCATCCCAACATTTTTCTATAGAAGAAAGAAAAACATTAGTGCACTGAAATTCAGCAAGAACAAGAACAGAAAATGAAGCATTTATTAAATAGAAAATTTAATTTATACAAGTGCAAATTTTATTTATTCAATTTATTTTAATTTAATGAAATTTTAAAATTAAAGATAAAAGTTAGAAATTAAAGTGGACAAATTCAAAAATTTTCATTTTAAGTAGGTTAACGTTATTACAAAATTTTGGACCCAGTTATAGACACTTGGCCTAATAAATAACCCCAGAACAATTAAAATTTCAAAAGATTGATTTCAAGCAACGTCACGTCGGGTAATATGCCATCATGTAGTGGCCATTAACCAACAACATAGGTCTTTCACCCTGGAAATCCAACAAGTGGTAAGATCCTCCCAAATAGACATTCTCTTTGACAAATGATCCCTCCAAAGTTGGTTCGACCGTTCCACCAATCTTGTGATGCGTAAGAATAGGTCTTTTGAGAACAAGAACGAGGTCACCAACTTTGAACGTCCTCTGGCGGACCAATTTATCATGAGCCTCCACCATCCTTGCTTGGTAGAGCTCCTAATGTTGTTTTACTTCTAGTCATTTTTCTTTGAGTCTTTCCAATTCTTCAAGTTTGAGCTTTACAATTTCTCCAGTTGTAATTTGGTTGGTGATAGCGGCTTTGAGAGGCAGTGTTTGGACTTTCAGTGGCAGTACAGGCTTAAATCAATACACAAGTACGTAGGTTGTACACTGAGTGGGAGTTTTGAATGTTTTTCGGTAAGCCCACAAAGCTTTTAATAATTTATTATGCCAATCTCTTTTATTTTTGTCCAATATTTTCTTTAATATTTGCATGAGTGTTTCATTAAAGTCCTCGACCAGTCTGTTTGCTCCATAATAGTAAATCATAGAGTATCTCCAATCTATCCCATTTTGTTTGACAAAATTGTTGATCTTTGTGCTCTTGAATGTTGTTCCATTGTCAAAAATACACCAAAATGGTAGACTATTTGGCTCAGGAAAAATTTCAGAACATGTTGTGTTATAACCTCTCGTAACGTCATTGCCTCTGCCCACTTGGAGAAGTAATCCGTAGTGATAAGAATAAATATATATTCCTGAGAGGATGGAGGGTCTATTGGACCTATCATGTCTATGCCCCAACACTCGAATGGCCACAAGGCAATAGTTGGGTGTAACACATTTGGAGGTTAGTGTAAGACTACCCCATGCACATGGCAAAGAAGACACCTTCTTGTCGTAACCATGCAATTGAATATCATTGTTGGCTAATAATATCCGAGTATTTTGATCTTCATTTTCATTTTTGGTCATGACTAGTGAGCACCACACAATCTAAAATGTACTTATTTGATGATATTTTGTACTTTTGCTCTACTCAGACATCGCAGCCATATCTGATCGAACGATCTTCTGTAGAGGAAATCACCCACTGGAACATATGACATAGCTCTTCTTGTGATGTGATTTGTCTCTGACTTGTCCTTTGATAGCTTTCCAGTTTGCAAATGTTCTATCAATGACTTGCGACATTCTTTGTTATTGTCAGCAACTGCAATCATCATTCCTTCTTATTTTTCAAGTTTATGTAAATTATAGAGGTCGATTCGAGACAAAACTTGTCATTCATGTACTGTAATGTTCATGGAATCCTCTAGTAGGCATGTGAGTTCCTTGGTAAGGTTTGCTAGAGCGTCAGCATGAGCATTATCCCCCGAGGAATCCGGTACAGAGTTACATTGGGAATGTGTTCTAACAGTTTCATTGTGTACTGATGGCATTCTACTATCCTTATCTTCAAATTCTTCTATTGTCTAGCAACTTGTAGGATGACGAGTTGTGAGTCGCCATAGATGGCAATATCTGTTCTATCCATCTACATTACCAATTCCAACCTGGTGATCAATGCTTCATATTCAGCTTCATTATCTGAAAATCTGACCAATTCCTGCTTTGCCTAGTATAACACCTCTAATCCTTTCTCCTTTCTAGCTGATGAAGCTCCATCGAAAGACATTTCCCAATGTGTGGTACTCGACGGTTCTATTTGTGGTATTTGTTCATCTGATAATTCATTACTGAGAGGAGACCTAGTTGGAAGTAGGTGTGCTGCGAGAAAATCTGCTAAAATTTATCCCTTTATAGCGTAAAGAGAATTAAAAGTTATATCAAATTGTAATAAAATCATCAACCACCTTGCTAAACGTCCAAAAAGTGTTGGACGGGTCATTAAATATTGCAATGGATTAACTTTCAAAATAAGTGTAATCTTATGAGAAAACATATAATGCCTACATATAATGCCTAAGCTTAGCTTTTGGGCAGAAAAAATTAAAGCTAGACAATGCTTCTCAATAGGTGGATATTTTATCTTCATTGGTATTAGACGGCGACTCAAATAATCGAGTGTATTTTTACCCTCTTCATTGACCTGAGCTAACTGGGCTCCGAGAGAGTCGTCTAAGGCTGTGGTATAAAGTATGAACGATTTTCTCGGGATAGGGGCTATAAAAATAAGAGGTATCATCAAGATCACATAACATCCTCGAAGGCCCGTTAGTATTTCTCTTCCTAAAAAAATTTGGCATCCTTTTTAATCAATGTCAAGAAGAACTGGCACCTACGTGAGAGATTAGAAATAAAGCATGTCATATATGTCAACTTAACTTGGAAGGAGCATAGTTGTTTCAAGGTTTTGGGAGGAGGCATTTCCAAGATAACCTTAATCTTATTCGGGTCAATCTCGATTCCTTGATGATGAACAATGAATCCTCTAAGTTTATCGGAGGTGACACCAAAGGCACACTTTAAGTGATTCATCTTTAGATCATATTTTCGTAATTGATCTCAAATTGTACAAATAGTCTATTTTTTTTTCTTTTGAGGACAAAATCATCCACATAACATTCCACTTGGTTGTGAATGAGGTCATCAAAGATCCTCATCATTTCTTGTTGATATGTTGCTTCGACATTCTTTAACCTAAATGACATCACTGTGTAGCAAAAGATCCCAATCGACATCTTTAAGACTGTAATTGCTGCATCATCTGGAGCCATCTTAATTTGGTTGCATCCTGACAATCCATCCATGAAAGAGAAAATCTCATGTGTTGATGTGATGTCCACCATCAATTTTGGTATTGGTAGTGGAAACTCATCTTTTGGACAAGCTTTGTGTAAATTTCTGAAATCGACACAAAAATGAATATTTCCATTTTTCTTCTTAATTAACACAATGTTAGCTAACCATGTGGGATATTGCTTTTCTCTTACAAAGTTAGCATCTATTAATTTCTTTACCTCAGTGATGACTTGTTGCTCTATCTCAAGGCACACTCAAGGCACATTCTTCTGGCACATTCTTCTGGGAGCTTGTTTTACTGGGGTAATATCTTTGTCCACCCCAAGCTTATAAACTACAACTTCTGCTGACAGCTCTAGCATTTCGTCATAATTCAAGGCAAGGCAATCATTAAATTTTGACAATAACTTTATTAGTTCTATAAACTCTTCTTCATTGAGTAGAGAATTTATGAAGGTAGGTTGGGGCTGCTCTTTAGCCTCAAGGTTGACTTCTTTCAATTCATCTACTGTTGACTTAATTTCTTCTTCAAATTTTGGTGGGGCATTATATATCAAATAATCTTGACATTCATCTTCTACATTGAGAAAATCCTCTTCCAACCTGCTAGAAACAACCATGCAAAATTTTGAGTCATTGATTAGTCCTACAGTACCAAATCTGAGACCTTTTTTTGAGTTATGAGTTTGACTTTTAACATTCCACAATTTCTCAAAAACTTGTAGCTTATCTTTTATCCATTGCTTTTGCACATATCCCTGTTGACTTAACTTTTACACACAAGGAGAAAAGAAACCAAAAGGTAATTCCATTAATTCATTAAAATCCTCATCCAAATTTACATGATTTTCAGAATTAGTAGAAGGGGAAGCACGATAAAACTTGATCTTCTTCAAAACAACACTATAGACTTCCTTGACCTCCAAACTCTCAACCTTTTGATGGTAGATTGGAGTATGGGGGGTCATGGATTCACATACTGGTTGATCTGATCGTACATCGACTTATATTCATCTTTCTCCACATCTTTCAAGGAAATATTGTACTTAGGTTTCTTCTGTTTTATGATCATCATTTCTCCTTCTGAGCTTTATTCATAAAAAATTTTATCCATGTCGATGTTGGTGGTCGGCCAAAGTCCATCCAATGGTCGTGTTGGTTCTTCCTCATCCACGTCTCTGACCTTGATTTTGGGTGTATGGGCTAAAAGAACCTCTACTAGCTCATTGTGAAGAAATGATACTAGATCGTTGAAGTGGAGTTGAATGGCCTCATCTTTATGATTCCTCAGAATCTTCCACGTTGTTTGTCAGAATTTCATGGGAAGAGACCTTTTTCTTTGAGGTGCATAGTAGGCGGCGTCTTCATGGATGCCTGCTTCATGAACTGAAAATGGATGTGAATCTCCCTTGATGCAATGTTCTTGCCCTTCTTTGAAATATTTGATACATTAGTGTAGGGACAATGGAACCATATTATGTTTGTGAATCCATGGTCGTCCAAGTAAAGAATTGAAAGAGGTCTCTACATCGATGCTCTACATCGATGATGTGGAATTGATGATGTGGAATTTTGCGATTGTTACTTGTTCTCTAGCTTTCATCAACAGTGTAATCAAACCATGGGCTCTTTAACACTTTTGATTAAATCCTCTTAACATCATTTTATTAGCTGTAAGCTCTTGAGTGTCAATGTCCAAATATGCCAACGTCCGTAGACTCATTAGGTTGAGTGATGCTCTTGGGTTTACCAAAACTCTAGACAATACAAATCTGCCAATATTAACAGAGTTGTAGAGTGGTCGGTCATGGTCAGTGGTACCGAGCAACAAGTCTTCATCTATGAAGGTTATCTCAGACTATTCCTTTAATGAACAAACTTCATCTGAGGATGTGCTGGCCAACTGAGCTAAGAAAATCTCTAGGTCAAGCAAGGCTGTAACCAGAGACTCTCTCTTTTCCTTTGGCAGGATTAGAGCGTCATAATGGAAACTTCCTAAGATGAGCTAACACACTATAATACACTTTATACAATCTTCCAATCTCTACTTGATTATGTGGTTCTTCCACTGGAAGTGGTGGATCTATCTTTTTCCTTTATCCACTGGAGCTGACCTCGAGGGTAACACTTTCCCGCTCCTTAGATTTATTTATGTGATTTGTTCTTCCTAAGGTGCTGTAGGAAAAATTCCTGGTGTCTCTTCTTATCATTAAAGAGATCTAAATTGATAGCAAACGGTGCACCATGGCACTCGAGGACTGGCTCCTCACTCTTGGTGCTATCATAACCGGTGTTGTCGATATCTTCTTCATCCTTATTAATGGGTTCATCATACTTACATACAATTTTGAGGATTGGTTTGGGAATTGAGATTGGAGTTAGATTGAGCAAAGTCAGTTATATTATCAATAGAAATAGTTAAAACGTAGCCAAAATCATAGTCACTTTATTCATAGTACCCTGGTGGCGCAAAAAGATAATCATACATGGTTAGGGGTTCAAGGATTTTTTTCCCCAAATCTGAGACAACAAATCTAACAAATGCAGCCCATATCCTATCCCCCGCATTATGAATTTTCATGACATCGTTCTCTCTTTCTCTTCTGGTTACGGCTATTTCTCTGGTGAAATTTCTAACTTGGGCTAAACAGGCTGTAGATTCTAGAGGGCTGCTTGCGGTGAAGCGGTCTGAATCTGATTTTTTATCTTCATAGATGATTTGTTCCAAACTGTACTCCATCCATCTTTTTCTGAATATGGATCTATCGGAGTGATTGACTCAGTCAAAATCATATTTACTAAACTTTTTTTAGGTTCTTTTAAATATTCTCTTGGGATTGTTATATCCTTCTTTGAAATTCCTCTCGAGCAAGTCCTTGAAAATGAAACAACCCTCTATTGTATGTCCTAAAATCTGGTTTTAGGGAGAAAATTAGGATACTTGTTCTTGTCAATTTCTTCCGGCCTCTTCGGTTCTAGTAATCTTAACTCAGGTGTCTTCATTATATTTCTAAACATCTTTGGCACAACCTCATCTTTGAAATAACATACCCTCTTCTTTCATCTTGAAAGAGTCGAACCTGCTCTACCTTCTACTCAGTACGGTCCTCTCTGTTATGACTATTGGCTAGACTTCCCTTAGTGCTGTGTTTGTTACTGCTGAGCGTGTTATGGCGATTGCTGGGAATTTTAGTGAGAATGCTCTATTTGTATCTTCATTGGCTACTTTCACTTATCAATTATACCCACTGTTAGGACTTATTTTCAAATAATCTGGTTGTCCTGGTCTTTTTTGACTTCTCTTGTGAATCTATGTGTTTAACTTCCTCTTTTAAACTACTAGCTTTGCTTAGCAGCTTCTCAAAGGACTTGATGGTAAGTCCCTTAAGCATGGAAGCTACCGGCCCATGGATGCTTTTGAGTAGAATCTCAATCACTTGTTGTTCCTGTAGTTCAAGTTCAAATTTCTTGCTAAGGTTTTCTCACCTCAAGATGTAATCCACCAAGGTCTCATTAGGCTTTTGCATCTACACTACGAGATCTCTAATAGAATCATGTTGTTGTGCTCCAGCAAATTTTTTTATGAAAAATTGTTATAACTCCACAAATGTCTTTACCGATCCATTGGGTAGCTCGGTATACCAATTAAATGCAATTCCTGATAGGATGTTGACAAGCTGTCAGAAGAGCAAAGCTGCATTACCTTCGGTGTTGTCGCAACTAGCTCAGAAATGTGCTATATGCTGCTTGGGATTTTTGATCCCGTTAAATGTCTTAAAGTTTTGTGACACAAAATCAATGGGGTAGGGTATGACATTGAATTACTCCGGGGAAGGTCTATCCCTTGAAATCAATGCACCACTCTTAGTATGGGATAAGGCCTCTCGAACTTGTTGTTCGACCAACAGTTTAATATGTTTATGCTGTATGGTACTTGGTGAGGAATCCTTCTTTTGCTGATCATCTCCTTTGGCGGAGACAATTTCTCTCCTTTCATCAGTAATATAAACTATTTCTGGCTGGTTAACACTTAGAGAAGCTAACTGATGTGACTGGGACTGTCAATAAATTGTAGTCATGACAGCCATGGTGTCAGCCATCTCCTCCATTCTCTTTTCCATCTGGCTAATTTGTTCATATGTTAGGAAAACATCCCTATGCAAATCATCCGCAGTATTTACTTCAACGAGAGATTGGGCATCACGTGCAGATGTGGAGGCTATAGTTTCAATGACATGAATGCCCATAAATCTTCATCGAGATAATTGTTGAAATATAAATCTTCATCATCATCGATGGCTACTCCGTGCTTTGGCTAACTCAGAAATCTTAGCCCTGAGCTTTTCAACTTTATCTTCAATTATTGCTTTCTATATTATCTTAAGATCTAAATGATTTTATTGAACGTCCTCCACTTATTCATCAAATTCTGTAGCAATAGCTACAACGATGTCTGATACTTCAGACCTCTGCTTCATTCCACATTCTTAGCCTACGGACTCATTAAACAATATTGGTATGGTAACCTTGGGCATCCATACCTTCTTCTTTAGTAATGATGTCTTGAGGCAGGGTGTCTCAACGGAGGCATCGGTATGTTGAAGAGAGGCATGCTCCCCGCGGTGGACACCACACACAGTATCGGGTGACTTATTTATCTTCTCCTCCTTTGGGGCACTCTTATGAGCAACAACTGGTGGTATCCTTGGACCCATACATGACTTAGCCGATCGACATTTTGCGGACCTTAGAGTAACAGTGGAAACATAATATGTGGTAGCACCGGTAGTGTCAACTCAACTTCCTAGATGGAATTTGACGCGAATACAAGCTGACAAAACTTCAATTGACTTCTGACACTATCGGGTATATTTGACATCCCTCAAAATGTCTTTCTTCATTCGAAGGGACACTGCGCATCTCAATGGCTTAAGCAGCTCAATGACTGAACATCCTTCTTTAGCAACCAATCTCTGGAACTCTGTATAGAATTTAGTGATAGGAGTGCACATCTCCCTCTCCTCACTACGACCATGAATGATGGTAAGGTAGCAATGATCATTTGAAAAATCTCATATCCATTAGTATTCATCAATGGGTAGAACCTACTGCCCGTAGGAGTGGAGATGCTTCAAGTAATCCAGGTTCCTCCTTGTGAGGAAACTCATCAACCGATATCTTTTATGGAATTTGGGCTTTAGCGTCCTTCCAAGCCCTTTGAATGTGGTTCCTCCTTTGAGATTGAGTTAATGGAGCAGACTTTGAACTTGATCTAATTTCAAATATCGACGGTGGAATGGTAAATGCTCCAGTTGTATCTTCAACAATCATGACCTCCTTTCCTTTGGCAGAAAATGGGACAACTGACTTAACAAGTGCTGGGGTAGTAGTAGTTTTACCATCTTGCAAGAAAGGAAATCCTAGGGAAAGTTCAGGTTAAATTCAACGGAAGGCTCCTGAACTTTCAGAGCAGCTACTTTCATTATGACGAACGGGCCTTTTCTGAGCATGACTTCAAGTTCATCGAATCTAGTTCAAAACTTGATGGTGGGAGAGACATGGCAAGCATTGCAACTAGTTGATAGGTTGCATGAGAAAGTGAGCATTGGGAACGCCATTGCAGCTACTTCAAAAGAAACTTTTGGGGTTAGTTATTAGGCCAACATCTTGTAATGACAGTGTGAATAATAAAAATTAACAAAGGCCAACCTGTAGACTAGGCAAGTCTTTATTTAATTTTAGTTTATGAAAATTTTAAAATTTAGTAAAAATAGTTTGAAAGTATAAGAATTTAATTAATTAAATAAGAGAGGTTAAAGTGCAAGCACAACACGACACAATTCAATTTAATTTGTGATACACCTAGAATATGTACTATTTTTTACACATTTTTATACCTATTTTTGAGATATTGCGCTTTAATGAAAGGTATTTATGTGTTTTTTTTCGGGTACAATCACATGGATAAAAAATGTCAAAAAGAGTGAAGAAGGGTCAAATTTGGAGCAAAAATGAAGAACGGTACAAAAATGAACTAGGGCGCCTAAGCGCCTAAAATTGGCGCCTAAGCGCTAGACGAGTAGCGCCTAAGCACTAGATACCCCGCGCTTAAGCGCCAGAAGTAGTTATAAGATGAATTATTTAATTTGAATGGATTTTTGAAGAGGTGTTTTGTCAGCACTAAAAAGTTGTGAAGTTGCCCATTGGAAGCTGTTGGTCGCCAGAATCAAAATCCTATCGTTCGCTTCAGAAAGGAATTTAATTTACTTATAAATATATAAGTTTAGAAAAATATGAAATCAAACAAATCCCATATCTTTCACAGTTTAAATAAAAGAGAACAATACCTCAAACCCTGTATCTATCTCAAAAGATAAACACAGGACTTGAGGATGAGACTCGATCAAATAAATTAAGAAATGTATGACATCTTCTTCGTCTGCGAAACCATTTTATTTGCCGATAAGTTCCCCTATTTAATACAAAGAATTAAATAGGGTTTACATTAAGCTAGGTTTGAAAAAGTTTCAAAGCCCTTATAGTTAATTACATCTTAGATAACCAAAGTCACCTAAGAGAAATCTCAATAAAAATAAGAAAATATTATCTTCAAAGAGGTCGAAATGAAGCACTTTTCAACAAAATCGGACAAAGAGGTGTGAAAGGGGAATGACTAAAATTTGGAACATTTATTGTAGAATCCAGAGGAGGAAGAACTAGCGGGTGTCATAGAGCCGAAGGAGAACCTCAGTGACTTCCCAGTCCATCGTATTGTTTGGCTTTAGTTTTGAGAAGAAATGTTTAAATGTTTCATTTTTCCAATTTTATTAATTAGGGCTTACATTCATGTGAAACAATCACACAAATTGCTTGGAAGATATGAGGATTTAGGTCGTAACGAACGATAACCACGAAATCCTATGATGAGTTAGGGATTATATTGTACAACAGAGCTGTAAAAAGGTCAAAAGATAAGTTGAGGATTTATGTTGCATAAGTAAATAACCTCAAAATGTTATGGCTTGTTGTTTAATTCCAAAGAAAGATATGCTGTTGCAGATCCTCTTATTGTTGTAGATCGTTGTCGTAGAATGCTGCCCATAGAAAAGGTTTAAGATCCTCACCATGACAAGTTTAAGTTTTCTAATGTGTCAAGTTATGATGTCAAATCAGATGTCCCTAAGGTTATGGTAATTTAAATAATTTAAATATTGTGGCGGTGGCGGCATATTAAAGTTGATTAGAGAGACATCGGCCAGGATGCTACGATTCCTTCATTTCGGTACCACTATTTTCTTTCAGATTCACTTAATCCAAATGAATTTACTAAACTCGACTTAATGAGTTCCATACGTTCATTTAAACAATGGGAAATCTTGTTAGCAACCATAGGTTACCTCATTAGAGGGATTCCCGATCATCCGATAGAGATGTCTTGACTTAGTTGCAATTGTAGTTTTGTGACATTTGTGATTAAATTTTTAGTTGTCTTATATTTTGAATGTTGTGGAGATGAATTTTTTTCTTGATTCATTTCAGTTTTGGTTTGGTTTCGTGGCTATCCTAATAGTTTTGTTTTTCCTGCAAAGTGACATCATAGTTTAACATGCATGCTGAAGACAAGAAGTAAAGAAAGGTAAATGCACTAATTTAAAAGCATACCTGCTGATTCTTCTCGTTCCACTATCTGAAAGGTTAATACATGTAAGGCATGTATATAATTTTGCAGGGAATTTAAATTGTAGGAGTAGATGAAGCTTTAGCTACCAAACCCCAATTTATGATTTTATTGAATCTAAGAATATCCTAGTGGATGATTTTGGAACAAAAATATGAGAGGTCCACTTTGCCCTTCAGGATTTCCAATAGATTTCAAAATGCTCGAGGTATGACCCTAGACCATTTTGAAGATCTCTTGAAATATTCCAAGTTCATTTTGAACTTATCATATTGTTCCATTAATCATCCGAGGTAAAAGTGCGACTACCACGTTGCTCAGTGAAACTTGATAATTTAATTATCTCAAGGATATGGTACCCATTTAGTCAATTGATGTTTCATTTAATGATTATGTGAGTGGGTGCCCCTAAGTAAAGTTTAGGTCATTTAAAATTGTGGTGCCTGCAGTTAAGGTCAGGCTTGTAGTGTTTAAATATGTTAATCACCAATCATGTTATCTTCTAAATCCAATCAATTGAGTTTAGACATCGAGTTTATGTCACTACTAAGCCCTTAATAATCATGATAAGTGGAATGGTCATTATCAAAATTTTGATTTAAAGTGATATGTATTCTTATCAAATAGTCAAATCATCCTTAACTTTGGGCTTGAGAAAAGTAAACTATCATCTTTCCACCTTATGCTCATCACTTAAGAATCGTTTGATCTTAATTGACTTCCAAGTCATGAAGATTATGAGGATTATGATTTTGTTGTTGTTGTTCAAAGGTGGTAAGTTTCTACATTTTAACCCCATTGTATTTCAGTCATCCAGACATGTTTATTAAGATCAAAACTACTCATTTTCCCTTGCTTAATCCTAAATTTTGATTAAGCCACCAAAGTCTAAAATGAATATTTCACCCTAGGGGCACTTCACCTCATGACTCACTAAACACAACTCAAATGACTTTGAGGGTTTAGAGTGTCATATCCATGAGGTAATTACAATATTAGAAGAGAATATGTGGACTTCTAAAAATTTAATTTAATTTAAATATTTATTTAAACATAAAAAATAGGCTTTTTTAGAAATTTATTTATTTAACTTTCCTAGATAATTTTTTTAACTATGAGAAAATTATTAGAGGTCTCCCTAGGTTACAGAAATACTTAGACAAAATTTCATTATTTTTTGAATTAATTTATTATAAATATTTTAATAGGAAATAAGGAAAATCAACTTTTAAGCCTTTAAAAATTTTTTTTTAACTTAGCAAAAGTTAGAAAAAATATTTTAATGAGTCCCAAGTGATCAAAGAGAAATTAAGCACATTTTAAAATATTTTGATATTTTTGGCATTTTTTATTATTTTTAATCATTTTAAAATTCAAAATAAAGCTAAAAAATTATGTATTTTCTAAAAAATAATTTTTATTTTTCCTAAGTTCCTCTGATCACAAGGAACTCAGAAAACCAATTTTCATAATTTTACCTTGTGTATTTAATTTAATATAATTATTTTATGTACAAAAACACAAGGTTCCTTAGTAAATCAACTTTTATACTTGAACTTTTTATAGTGGATAAACATGATTTTTATGAAAAATGTGAGACTGATTTTGAAAATTTTGGATAAGTATGTAATTTACAAAAATTAATACAAAATATTTAAATTTAATTATATATAGAAATTTATAAGATAATTCAAGACATCATGGTACTTTTCCTAGATTTCTTTGATCATAGGAGACCAACTGAGATTATTCCCATAATTTTTCAAATGATAACTTGATTTATAAAATTAAAATGAGTCAAAATGACCTTCCTAGCTTGAAAATTAAGGTTAGAGGTATAGAGATGCCATCTGACCATGGAAAAATCAAAGAACATCCTCTCTATGATGAGGAATGAACCCTCAAAATTTCAAGTCATGGTGAGCAATGTTTGATCATAATGAATTAAAATACTCCAAAGGGTATTTAATTCATTAAAAATTAGAGAATAAGAAAAGAATAATTAAAAATTAGAGAATAAGAAAATAATTTTTATTTCTAGCCCACATTATTATCCTTTGTTCACTGAGTAAGAGGGTATTTTTGTTTTATTTTTATGATTTTTTCAGAGAAAGATATGAAATTTTGAATTTTAGGCATTTAAAATAATTTAGAAAATCCATTTTTTTCTACTTATCCTACGCGGCGCCAATTCAACCTACAGCGGCTCCGAACTCACACGCGGCGTGCTCCTATTCGATGTTGCCATCCACCTCAGTTTCCATGAGGCCCATGGTTCACAAACCATCCACTCGTCTAGCTTGATCTCCTCTATTCGTTGGATACACGTGCGATCGGACAACTCTCCATTATCGTCCCCAAGTGACCTAACCATAAGCCGTTCAAACTAAAACATTAAGATCTTCATCTATACTCAATCAAATTGCATGGGGTTTGTTTCTAAACCTTCATCTACCCAAGACAAACACATCTATACGGTTAATCAAGCCTATACGGTTAATCAAGTATACGGTTAATCAAGCAAGAAATCAAGCCATTACAAATGGAGAATTAAAGTAAGCTCGGGCTAGGGTTAGAGCTCAATACCTTTGTATGAGAAGGGGGGGCCTTAATTAGATTGTTGTGGTAGCTTCGATTGGACCCAACGAACCTCTTGATGAAGTCTCAAGCCTTGGTGAATTGTCTAGGTATGATTTTGATCAAGGTAGATTTCAAGTGTTGCTCTAGAGATATCCGAGAGGCTGTTTTAGAGGGGGCTTTGATGATGAATCAACTCCTCTTGCTCTAGGGATGGTGGGTGCACAATTAATTTGAGTTTGGTAGACTGTGGAGAGATGTTATGTTCTGAGCTGAAAATTTAAGGTCAAAATTGGGCTCTAATAGTGGGAACCAGGGAGGGAAGATGGTTGGATTAAGCTTAGGGATGCTTGGAGAGTCTCTAGTGAGATTTTGATATAGTTTCCCTAAGAATTTGGAACTCTTCTTTCCTAGCCATGGTGGGCTAATTAAATAGAATAGATTGGGCTGGCCACCATGATCAATTGATGGCTAGAAAAAGGTGCTTATGTGGAGGGCTGAGGAGCTCTAAGGAGCCATTTGGATGAGCTGGCCTCTAGGGTTGGAATTGGGTTTGATTTAAGGGTGGTGGCAATCTATTTTGTCATTTCTTGGCCACTAGGCTGGCCGGCAAGGCCAGGGGTGGTAGTCAGGTGGTCTGGTGAGCTAGGGGGAGGGTTAATAATAGTTAACCCTCAATGACAAGTTATGATAGAGGAGATATTTTGGTTAAGGCCCAAAAATGGGATAAGATCCCTTAAATTAGGGGAGCCTTAGTCCATAGCTCATTTGGGTGGCTTAAGATGGTTTATCTTGGTCAATAGAGTGTGCTTAGTGGTTGTGGTGTTATTAATTTGGTGGCTTGGGCATGACTAAGTCAATTTAAGTGTTGGGGTTCAATTTGGGTCATAAAGGCTAGAAGTTGGATTTGGGTAAGGCTAGCCATGACATTGAGCTCAATTGATTGATCAATATTATGTATATGACTGTCATAAGAGATTTAGAAAATATTTGGAGTGATTTTGAATTAGTTTGGAGGTTCAATTTGGAGGACTTTAGGCATTTAGTCAACTTAAGGGTGTTAGGTTAGACTTGGGTCTAGGTTGGGCTAAGGTTGGGCTACGTCCAAATTGATGGTTTAAAATGGTTTATAAAAATGTCATGAAGAGTTATCAACATCAATTGGGTGCCAATTTGGGGGTTAGGGCATTCAATTTGGTGGAATTTTGGGATATAGCCAATTTGGAGATTTCAGACTTGGGTTAAAATTGAGTAAAATTGAGGCTTGAACAAGGCCAATTGAAGGTTAAATTTGACGTGTGGGATTGTTAGGAAGAATTTAGAATTCAAATTGGGGCAATTGACTGGATCATATGGTACAATTAGGTGAGATCAAGTCATAGGGTCAAAATTGGGGTTTTTGATTTGGATCAAAATTGAGCTCAAAGCATGGGTCAACTAGGCTTAGATTTGGTTTAAATTGATCATATAAAAGATTAATTTGAGTTTAGGATTAAAATTGTGGGGATTTGGGTCCAAATTGATAGACCTTTTAAGTGAATTTTGGTAAATTGGGCCTTTAAAGACAATTTTGGTGTTTTAATCAAAATGGTTAAATTGGTCAAATTGGGTTCAATTGAAGGGTCCAAATTGATTTTGGAGACATTTGAAGTGATTTTGGATGTCTTTAAAAACATTGGGGTGCCAAGGGTATTTTTGTAATTTTGGCAAATTTGAGGGTATTTTGGTAATTTTTGCAAATTTGGCTGGTTTTAAGCAATTTGGGTAGTTTCAAATGGTTTGAAATAATTTTTGAACAAATTTGGATATTTTTCGAGAATTTGGAAATTTTGGCCAAATTTAAGATTTCAAGGGCATTTAGGTAATTTTGGTGGATTTGGGGCAAAAGGCCAAGTTGGACAAAAGGCCAAGTTGGGGCAAAAGGCCAAGTTGGATTTTTTTTTCGTAGAATTGGGGTGCCAACCACCATATATAAGCTATGGACTAATGAAATCCCTATTTGTGTCCTCTATGTGCTGGTCTTAGCTAAAGCCTAGCCTAGGGCTAGTGAGTCTAGGGGACCATCAGCATGAGTCACCCAAAAGATCAAGGGAACAAAGTCAACAATTATGGGTTTAGAGTTGTGAGTGAATGAGTGAAAGCGAGTGCCCTAAGGTCAAGCAGTCCTATGGGGACTCTCCTTGAGATCCTCCAGACTGACCCCACATACATACTAAGTGCTAGAGGTTAGGACAGGTTAGGACTAATATGTGGAACTTCAAGTTGAGCAAGGAAGAGTTTACAGTTTCTAATGGCGAGGGATCCTTTTATAGTTTTCTAGGAATAGTGAACAGGAAATTTCTATAGCTAGATCTTAAGCTAATAAAGAGGGAAAACTAAACTACGACCAAAAGTGAGGTCATTTCATGGTAAAAATTCAGGAAATAGCATATGAACAAGAAAATTCATTCAATTGGTTTTTTAGGAGGCAACTTCTAGAAGATTCATTGAATGGAGACACCTTTTTGAAGAGTCACCAAGACACTCCATGGATTTTTATAAGAAAAAACTTAGATTTTCCAAGAGAGGAGGCTAGACACCCATAAAATGTACAACCATCATCTATCTAAGTCGTTGTTGCCGCCATTGTCGGCCACTTTTCTTTTTATGTTGAGTGTTAGTTTGTATTGTGAGTGAGGGAAGAGAATTTAAAGGAACTTCAAGATATTTTAGTGGAAAGGATTTGAGATAAGTGTTTATTTTTGTAACTACACTAGATTTTAATTTAGATTTCTTATTTGTGTGCATGATTTCTACTTTTAAACTCATGTGTGGTTGTGTTTTCTCCATAGATTCTGAGTAGTTTTCTTTATTTTTTTTTCTTAAAATGATAAGTGATTAAGCATTGAAAGTAAGTTGTGTGAAGTATCAGGCTTCATTTTTGGAAGAAGTTTTGATGATTTGAAACGTTGCACTTTATTTACTTCTTGATTTGGCTAATAAAGAAGTTAATACCTATTGTGAGAACATGTAAGATCTGACATGGTATTGTCTCAGTCAATAAATGGTTAAGAGTCACATATTGATTTCATGAATGAGAATGTAGTTCATGGTGTTGACTCTAAATAAAAAAAGAAATAAAATTTTCAAGGGTGTAGAATTAGAGTACTTTAGAGTGATAGGCTAAATCCCCAAATTTGATTTATAGTTTTAGGTTTTGATACGAAATGTTAGCCTCCAGGTAAAGGAAGAAGAGGGAACTCTATAGTGAGAGCTAGTATCTTCCCTGTCTAGCCGGTCTTCAAGACTATTCAAACTATAGATTAGCTAATGTTCTTTATAGATTCTCTTGTAAGGGTAAAGAATATTATTCCTCCTATTTGGCATAACAAATGTCGAATACTTTCACAGCAGAATTTCTCTACTTCTTATTGATTTATCATAAGGAAAATGATATTTTATTTATATCGCCTTCATCTTGCAAGTATTTAGTTAAGTTAATTACTTGCTCAAAAATTACAAAAAGAATTGAATTTGCATTCCTATTTTATCATCTTAAGTTTAAGTAAGAATATTGATATTTGTCATCTAAAATTTCTAAATTTTGAAAATTCATATCGCAATTTTCGTTGTTGGTCTGATATTCGGGGCTTAATCAAAAAGTCCTATATTGCTTGATAACGATACATATATTTGTGTACTATCCCATATTTAAAATTAAAATTGTATTCTTATTTTTTTCATAATAGTAAACTTACCTAACTTTTGCTTTGGATCAAGTTTTTGACTTTTTTGCAAAGTAAGAATAACTATTAAGGAAGTTAAGGCATATAATCACATACATCACATTTTACTTCTATATAAAAAGTCATAAATTAAGTTTTAATGCCTTTACTGGGGAACGAAAAAAGTAAAATAAGAACAATAACAAAAATTTTCAAAAGAAGTTTTTAGAAGGAAAAATTTCTATTTCTACAATGTCTTATTTAAACTTTAAAATTTATTATAGGAATGTTGTAGTGTTGTTTTTATATACTAAGTTCTTGTTTGTGTGTTTTTATTTTATTTTACTTTTGATGTGTTTTATAGTAATGTATGCATAGTTTAGGTTCCACAAGACTTGTGCTTTATGATTTTGAATTAGAAAGAACTATTAGAAAATTAAAAAATTAAAAATTACTGAAAAATTTTAGGAAATATAAAAATGTTGAAGAATTTAGAGCTTTAAGAGATTATGCAAACCCTACAGTGGATGAACTTCATTGTAGTATTCATAAACCCAATGCGGTGGCTAATTCACTTGAGCTTAAACCTGCTATTATCGAAATGATGTCAAATAATCAGTTTAGGGGAGCACCAATTGAAAATCCAAATTTACATCTTGCCAAATTTCTAGAATTGTGTGCTACATTTAAATATGATGGTATATCAGATGATGCTATAAGACTTATATTATTTCCTTTATCACTAAGGGATAAGGCTAAGATATGGTTACATTCATTATCATCAGGATCTATCAGAACTTTGAGTGATTTAGCACAGAAATTCTTTGCTAAATATTTTTCACTATAAAAAACTGCAAAGCTTAAAGCTTAGAAATGAGCAAAGCTTAGAAATGATATTACAACTTTTTGTCAGTTTGAAGGGGAATCTATTTCTTAATCGTGGGAATGATTTAAAGAACTCTTAAGAAAGTGTGCACACCATGCTATACTAGATTGGTTAATAATTCAAACTTTTTATAATGGATTAGTTGGATTTCTTAGATCTATTTTCGATGCCGCTGCTGGTGGTTCATTTCGATGCCGCTGCTGGTGGCTGCTGGTGGTTCATTGATGTCAAACCCATTTCATGACCCTTATGTTTTAAATTAAAAATTTGAAAACCAATAATTTTCAATGGCCTTCTAAAAGGGTAAATCCAAAAAAAGTAGCCAATATTCATGAAATTGATGCTTAACGAAACTAATGCTTTTGTCATGCTAGCAAATTAAGTTCCAGCAATTTCAAAAAAATTTAGATAAATTTAGAATCAATTTTCCTCAACCAATTCCCATGATTGAAGATAATTCATTAGCTCAAATGGTAGATTCTCAAGCATCATTAGAAACTTTGAATGCCATAAATAATAAGTAGAATAACCCATATTCAAACTATTATTACCTAGGTTGGAAGAACAATCCCAAATTTAACTGGAACAATACTTTTGGTGGTAATAATAAAAAATGGGGGATCCATCTAGTAAACTTATTAAGAAACTGGAACAACCAGGGGAATAGTAATTATAGACCTACTTCTCCTCCATGTTTTAACACTAATCCACAATATAAGGAGAAGAAGTTGTCTATAGAAGATGTGGTGTTACAAATGGGAAATTAGTTACAAAGTTAAGGACTTGTAATTAGAAATATTGAGAATCAATTGGGACAATAGCAAATTCATTAAGTAATAGATCCTAAGGAAAACTTCCTAGTAAAATAGAAATGAATCCAAAAGACCAGAATAAAGAGCAAGTAAAAGTCTTTCAACTCAGAAGTGAAAGAAAACTAGAATGTAGAAATCAAAAAGAGACTAAAGTAGAGAGAGAAGAGATTGCAGAACAAAAAGAGGATGCTTTGAAAGGTTTAGAGAGACCTATTTCTCCACTTAAAGTTGATTTGGAAAAACCACCATCTTCATTTCCTCATAGGCTTCGACAAAAAAGGTTGGATAAGCAATTTTCAAAATTTATGAAAATTTTTAAAAATCTTACAATTAATATTCCATTTGCTGATGGTTGATCCTGAGAATATAGTTGTGTAAAAATTATATATTTGACTCTGCTATGCTACGGTGCCAAAAGCATGATGCAATATTTTATGAATAAGAAATTTAAGCAATTAATGTTGGAATTCTACGCAAGTATACATATCATTAGGTGTGGTGTACTAGGCCTTAGGCTATAAAAAGGAAGTCATATGGCTATACCTTAGGCTACTAAAAAAGAAAACTAGACCTCAACCAAAAATGAGGTCAAAAAATGGACCCCCAATAGGTGGGGTGTGCTGGGTACAAGCACACCGCGCCTATTGGCGTTGACCGATGAGATCAACAAAATCGATAGAAACTCTTAAGTCAAGAAACATAGAAGGAGTGTAGGATTGTGTGTGTTATTCCGCTGGGGAAAATAACCAGTGAATATTTGATCAAAGTCAAGAAGTAGGGACTCTAATTAAGGATTGGAGAGTGGATTTTGAGTTATGAGATTTCAGGAATTTATGGAAGATGGGAATCGGTGTGTAAGTGCTGACCCTGGGGTGGGATTTAAAATTCAGGTATTAATTTTAGAAGGGCGTTGAAAGTTAAGGACCGATCATGAAAAGAGAATAATCAGAAGTTAAAGACTGATCCCAGGATAAGGATTGAAAGTTAAACCTCAATCACAAGAGAGAGAGTCGGAAGGTAGGGACCAACCTCAAAACGGTGAATTAGAAGTTAAGGACTGATTTGAAAATGAGAATTGAAAGGTAGTGATCAATCTCAAAAGAGAGCATTGGTAGGTAAGGATCGACCTCAAAATTAGTGAATCAGAAATTATGGACTGATTGTAAAATGAGAATTGAAAGGTAAGGATCAATCTCAAAAGAGAGCGTCAGGAGGTAAGGACCAACCTCAAAAGGGTGAATCAGAAATTAGGGGCTGATTCAAAAATGAGAATTGAAAGGTACCCTAAATCCAAAAAGAGAGCGTCGGAAGGTAAGGGCCGACCTCAAAAGGGTGAATCAAAAAATAGAGACTGATTCAAAAATAATAATTGAAAGGTAAGGATCAATCTCAAAAAGAGGGCATCGAAAGGTAAGGACCGACCTCAAAAGGGTTAAACGGAAATTATGGATTGATTCAAAAATGAGAATTGAAAGGTAGTGATCAATCTCAAAAAGAGAGCATTGGAAGGTAAGGACCGACCTCAAAAGGGTGAATCAGAAGTTAGGTATTGATTCAAAAATGAGAATTGAAAGGTAAGGATCAAACTCAAAAAGAGAGCGTCGAAAGGTAAGGACCGATCTAAAAAGGGTGAATCAGAAATTAGGGACTGATTCAAAAATGAGAATTGAAAGGTAAGGATCAATCTAAAAAGCGAGCGTCGGAAGGTAAGCACCGACCTCAAAAGGGTGAATCAGAAATTAGGGATTGATTTGAATATGAGAATTGAAAGGTAAGGATAAATCTCAAAAAGACAGCATTGGAAGGTAAGTACCAACCTCAAAAGGGTGAACCCAAAACGTGAGACTGATTCAAAAGTGAGAATTGAAAGGTAAGGATCAATCTCAAAAGAGAGCGTCAAAAGGTAAGGACCGACCTCAAAAGTGTGAATCATAAATTAGGGACTGATTCAAAAATGAGAATTGGAAGGTAAAAATCAATCTCAAAAGAGAGCATCAGAAGGTAAGGACCGACCTCAAAAGAGTGAATAAAAAATTTGGGACTGATTCAAAAACGAGAATTGAAAGGTAAGGATCAATCTCAAAAGAGAGTGTCGGAAGGTAAGGACCGACTTCAAAAGTGTGAATCAGAAATTAGGGAATGATTCAAAAATGAGAAATGAAACATCCAAAGATGTGTGTCATGTAAAAAGGTTAACATTGTTGAAGAAGATATATAGAAATTTTGTCAGACTTTGTGCAGATTGTGAAGTTCCACCAGGATGTGAAGAGAATTAGTGCAAATAAAGACAGTTGTGCTGCCGAGCAAGGAGTAAGAAACTCCAAAATTGAGAGAATCCACTCAACAGATTTATTTTCTTTTCTTGTTGTTTTTATCACATTTGATTTTTTTCAAAACATGCTTTCAAAATTTGATTTTAGTTGGTTATTTTTTTAAGAGAGAGTTGTTTTGTTGTTTGTTTATTGGTTATTTTTATTTAAATTTTATTACCGTTAAATTTTTTTTATTTGTTGTGTTGTTATTTGTTCATTGTAATTTTGAGCCAACGCGTGGTTCGTGGCTTCCATCCATTGTACAAAAGGCAATTGACAAAAAGACATATTTCTGAATGAAACTTCATTAATCTGTTCCAACAAATTGTTATAGATCAAGTGTAGGCCAACGCCTCAAAAAGTACAATATGCAAAATGCATAAAAGTACATCTAAAATATCTCATGCTAAGTACACATTATAAGTTGAGCACCTCTAGTACATATCACATTGTTGTAATGTAGTAAAGTAGAAAGGAATCCTCTGACTGTTTTTTCCTGTTATGATGAGCTGACCTTCTAAGCCATTCTACAAAACAAGACTTCCCTTTGCATTTACCTAGAGGTGAAACCCTCTCATAGCTCGTAAGGTAGTAGTTCCTCCAGCTCTGGATCTGGTTGAAACACGTGCGGTATTTTCCTTTAAGAAGGAGCATTGATCCAACTAGTAGGGGAATCTCCATAGAGCCTTTGAACTCACCAGGTCCGATGATGTCAATTTCTTTCCCAAAAAAGATGTGCTTTTACTCATGAATGAGACCATACAAGAAGGTCTCACAAAGTCATGGTGGTCTATATGTGGAGGAATGCAATCACCCTCATCGTAGATGTTGATAATACAAATATTTGGAATGCAGGTAGCGGGCAGAATGGGCAGAATACTCCATACTCCATCTGACCATTCTTTTGATCATCCACTTTATCATTAGCGGTAGTGGATCTACTTAATTGTGTCTTAGGATCCAAGGAGGATTCCCTTATCTATCATTTGTGAAGTTGTAGCAGCAGCCACACTGGATAGTAATCCTCCCTTATCCTCGTATCCATTTCCTCGACTTAGAATACGTCCTTTCTATAAGTAAACCTGCTTGACCTCTGTTCGTTAGGTTAAAAATGCAGTTAAGAATACTTTGGTCGTCAGTTTTTAAGAAAACTCTGGTATACAGTTTTAATCCTTCCAGTATGTTGATGAATTTTCCTGTACTTCTTCGTAGAATTGGAAGTCTCTTTTATTTACTTTGCTCATTTTATAATATTCCACCATACTGGGAGTCGGCAGTTGTCGCGGGTATTCCCTCATTTGAATATCAGTGGGAACCCAAGCTGGTGTTGTCTCTGGCTCTAACAAAATGTATGGTTCTAATTCTGACGGGTCATTTGGCTTTGTACCCTTCGGAACATACGGCTCTGCATCCATTGGGACATATGGCTCTGCCTCTATCAGGTAATCAGTAGTCTGAGCTCCATCATCAGTAGATGCGTATTTCTCTAATGTGTTGTAGTGTTGTAGATGTATGACATTGCAATCCGGGCACTCCACGAATGCCCTTGTAGCAGACGCTCATGCAAGTATTTCAACATGGCGGCATTGCAGGTAGGGCAACCCGTACACAGACCATCTGAAGCTGGTAGTATCTTTTGCTTTATAACAGACTCAAACTCCTCATTCGTAGAGGGATGGCCAGAGGAGGTCTCTTTCATGCCCAGATCATAAATGTGTCCCTCAGGAGTAGGAGTGGGCTAGTCGTCTGCCTCGTTCTGGCATCTCTTCTCTTCTCGCAAGAAAGCTCTCTATTTTTGTTGGTTGGCATTTCTTTGTTGTGTTCTTCACAGTGGAGCAAACGATATCCTTTCATTATCAGTAGCAACTAGGCCCCCAATTGGCGTAGCTATGATGGATGGTAAATGGCTTCGCCCCTCCCTCGAGTCCTGTTGTACCATCACGCTCTTTCCTTTCAGTGACGCACTGTCTCCCTTAGTAGCGAAGACAGCCCTTTCTTTTCCCATCGACTGAAAAAATTCATTAAAGGCCCCTTGTAATCCATGCCAACTTGGTTAAATTCCATTTCAAAATCTATAGTACTGCCCTGCGGTGCCATATCTTCATTTAGTGCGAGATTCCGACCATCTTTAAAGGCGAAGATCAGCCTCTGGCCTGACATTTCTCTACAGACGCCAGGAAAAATGTCAGTGGGCTGAAACTTAGCATGAATAAGAACAAAAAAAAGTATTTCTTAAAGGATTTTTTTTATTTATTTTGGTGAAGAGATCGTTTATTTATGTGTGAATTTTGTTTAATTTAGTAGCATATTAAGTTTGAAAAGAGGAAATTGAACTTTGTAATTTTGAAATTGAAGTGTGTTGTTGAGGTTAATTTTATTATAAAAATTTGGACCCGGTCACAGACATTTGGTCACATAAAAATTTGGACCCGGTCACAGTTTGGACCCGGTCACAGACATTTGGTCACATAGATAACCCAAAAATAATCAAAAATTTAAAATTTCAAATCAAGTGAAGGCAAGTAATGTTAGGTTGCGTAGTATGTCTTCAGGTATCGTCCGTTGATTGGTAGCATGGGTCTTTCACTCCGGGAGTCTACTAATGGGTATGCTCCTCCTCCGTAGACCTTTTCAATGACAAATGGTCTCTCCCAAGTTGGCTCAAATTTTCCACCTATCTTGCGGTTTGCAAGAATAGGCCTTTTGAGCACGAAGATAAGATCACCAACTTTAAGTTTCCTTGGGCGGACCAATTTGTCATGAGCTTGTACCATCTTTTCCTGGTAAAGTTCCAGATGTTGTTGTGCTTCAAGTCATTTTCCTTTCAGACTCTCTAGTTCCTTGAGACTGAGCTTTCCGCTTTCTTTCGTTGTAAGTTTTTGACAATAGCGACTCTAACAGATGGCGTCTGAATTTCTAGCGGTAACACGACCTTGGACCCCGTACACGAGCATGTAAGGTGTACACTGAGTGGGTGTCCTGAACGTCATTCTGTAGGCTAACATAGCTTCCAATAATTTGTTGTGCCAACCTCTTTTGTTTTCATCCAGTGTTTTCTTTAAAATCTGTACTAGTGTCTTGTTGAAGGCTTCAACCAATCCGTTTGCTCTAGGATAGTAAATTGTAGAGTATCTCCAATCTATCTCGTGTGTGTTGATGAAATTGTTGATCTTTGTGCTTTTAAAAGCTATCCCATTGTTGGAATATATTCTTTGTGGTACTTCAAAATGGTAGACGACTTGACTTTTGAAGAACTGAAGGATGTGTTGTGTCGTAACCTCTCGTAGCGGCATTGCCTCTGCCCTTTTGGAGAAATAGCCTGTATTGGAAAGAATAAACCCGTGTCTATTATAAGATGGAGGGTCTATCGGACCTATTATGTCAGTGCCCCAACACTCAAATGGCCACGAGGCAACGGTTGGGTGTAGAACATTCGGAGGTTGGTGCAAGAACATTCGGAGGTTGGTGCAAGACAAGACCACCCCATGCACTTGGCACTAGTGACATTTTCTGGCTATATCCATGCAGTCGGATATCATGTACTTCTTTGACGATATTTCAGGCTTCGGCTTTGCTTAGGCATTGTTGCCACATCTGGTCAAATTATCTTCCGTAGAGGACATCACCAACCAAGGCGTATGACATAGCCCATTTTGTAATGTGATTTGCCTCAGACTTGTCTTCCGACAGCTTTCCAGTATGCAAATATTCTATTAATGGCTTGCACCAGTTTTCATTGATTTTAGCAACTATGATATCTGCAACTGCAATCATTATTTCTTCTTTTTTGAGCTTGTGTAGAATTTCAAGGTCGATTCGAGACAGAACTTGTCTTCCTTATAATGTGATTTCGATGGAATCCTCCGGGGAACATGTTAGTTCCTTAGCGAGTTTTGCTAGAGCGTCAACATGGGCATTATATCCCCAAGGAATCTGGTAGAAATTCATGTAGGGGGTTTGCTCCAGTAGCTTCATTGTGTACTAGTGGTATTCTGGTAATCTTGGTTTCAAAATTTTGTATTGTCCACCGACTTGCTGGATGACGAGTTGAGAGTCACCGTAGATGGCAATGTTTGTTATATCCATTGAGATTGCCAACTCCAATCCGGTGATTAAGGCTTCATATTCTGCTTTGTTGTTGGGTTGTTTCATATTCTGCTTTGTTGTTGGTGCACAGCTCTGTCAGGTGGTATGAGAATCTCAACATACCCTTATCTGGCGTGATAAAGATCAAAACAATCCCTACCTTGCACGGTATGATTGTGCCTGATCCTTTGTCTTTTTTGGCTGATGAGGCACCGTCGAAGTACATCCCCAGTGTTGCTCACTGGAGAATTCCATTTGTAACACTTGCTCATCTGGTAGTCCATTGTCGAGAGGGAACCCAACTAGCAGTGGCTGTGCAGTGAGAAAGTCTGCTAGAATCCTTCCTTGATAGCGCAGAGGGGAACAAAAGTTATATCAAATTGTAATAAGATCATCGACCATCTTGCTAGACATCCGAAGAGTGTTGGTTGAGTCATCAAATATTGTAATGGGTTAACTTTTGAAATTAGGATAATCATATGAGAGAGCATGTAATGTCTAAGCTTTTGGGCGGCAAAAATTAACACCACACAATGATTCTCAATAGGTGGATACCTTACTTCCGTCAGTATCAGACGATGATTCAAGTAGTAGAGTGCATTTTATTTCCCCTCATCATTGACTTGAGCTAAAGCTAAGAGGGCTCCATCATCTAGAGACGTGGTATAAAGTATTAAAGGTTTCCCTGGGATAGGGGCTGCCAAAACAAGGATAGTCCCTGGGATAGGGGCTGCCAAAACAAGAGGGTGTCATTAAATACTGTTTAACGTCCTCAAAAACCTGTTGTCATTTCTCTTCCCATACAAATTTGACATCCTTTTTAATTAATGCCAAAAAGGGTTGACACCTACCAAAAAGGGTTGACACCAAAAAGGGTTGACACCTACCTGAGAGATTAGCAATAAAGCATCTTAGATATGCCAACTTCCTTTAGAAGGAACACAGTTGTTTTAAGGTTTTAGGAGGAGGCATTTCCAAGATAGCTTTAATCTTATCTGGGTCGATCTCGATTCCCCAATGACGGACAACGAATCCTAGAAACTTCCCAGAGGTAACGCCAAAGGCACATTTTAAGGTCATATCATCGTAATCGTTCGAACACAATCCTAAAATCGTACAAATGATCAATTTTTTATTTGCTTTTGATGATTAAATCCTACACGTAGCATTCTGCTTGATTGTGAATGAGGTCGTCAAATATTTTTGTCATTGCACATTAATATGTTGCTCCAACATTCTTTAACCCAAATGACATCACTGTGTAGTAAAAAATCCGAATTGGCGTTTTGAAGGCTGTGAGGTTGATCCCTGGATACCTAACGCTTATGCACAATATAGCAATAGTTCTGATGGTATTTTTCACTTTTTTTTCCTTTTTTTGCAACCAAACCAAAAACTTGATCCTGAAGAAAAATAAGAATTTAACTTTTTAATTTATATATATTTATATTTGGATACTATGCAAGTATACATATTGTTATCAGGTAGCATAGGACTTTTCGATTAAGACCTGAATATCAAACCCATAGAGAAGATTAGGCAATAAGCACTTTTTAGAACATTTTTCTATTTTTAGAAAGATAATTACTTAAACTAAAAACAATTTTTTTAGGAATTTAAAATTAAAATGTTTTTGGTATTTTTGATATTTTAACGAAACAGTAAAAAGATAATAAAAGTTTTTGTAAAAGAAAAGAATTTAATATGAAAATATCTTTCTTCTTATCATGAATGAATAATAAGCGTAGGAATTCTGTTGTGGAAGTATGCAAATTGTGTTGTGCCAAATAGGAGCAATAATATTCTTCACCCTTACTATAGATTCTATAAATAACATTGGTTAATTTAAAGTTTGAATAGTTATGAAGACCCGCTAGGCAAGGAATATACTAGCTCTCACTCTAGAGTTCCCTCTATTCCCTCCACCTGGGTGCTAACATTCTCATATTAGAACCTAAAACAATAAACAAAGTTGGGGGCTTTAACCTGTAAATTTAAAGTCCTCTAAACTTACACCCATCAATGAATATTTCCCTATTTATTTGCACTCAATCATATGAACTGCATTCTCATTCATACAGCCTCATGTGATTCTTTCCAATTGTTGACTGAGACAATCCCAACTCGGTTTTTACATGTTCTCACAACAAATTTTAACATCTGGATTGGCCAAATCTAGAAGTAAATGAAGTTCATGGATTTAAATCATAACAACTTCTTCCAATAAAGATCAATACTCTCCTTCCATCCAAAACTTAATTACTTATCATTTTAAGAAGAAAAATAAAAAAAACTACTCAGAATTGATGGAGAAAACAAAACCACACTTTTGTTTAAAAGAAGAAATCATTGTCAAACCAACAACAAGTCTCAACTAAAGCTAAAAGTAGTGTAAAATAAAAAGATAAAAACTTATCTCAAGTCCTCCACCAAACTCTTGAAGTTCCTTTGAATCCCTTCTCTTTTACAATAACTCAAAACAAAATAAAAAAATGATAAAATAAATAAAAAGTGGTTCCAGAAAATCTCTCTGAACTAATTCCCCAGAAATGAACTTTCAAAACTTGCCAATATTTCTAGTACTCCTTTTTAAGTCCTCTCTTCTTTCTTTTATAGTTTTCTAAAAGGTACGTTGGGATCTCTTAAAAATGTGTATTTATTCGATGTATTTGCCCAAGAGATGCATCCTTTCATGATAACTTTTGTTCATGGTGGGGTCAACACTTTTGTTCATGGTGGTTACAACCACATATTAAGCCAATGGGTGCCTCAAAAATCTTTCGAAATTTGTGAAAACCAATTTTACTCAACAAGTAACTGCCACTGGCGCTTAAGCGCAGGGTCCCGACGCTTAGGCGCGACCTTCTCTATTTAACCGGTGCTTAAGCACCGGATCCGGCGCGTAGGCGCCTTAGGCGCCAAAACTCTTGTGCACAATCTTTCACCTTTTTGCTCCAAATTTGATACTTTTTCACTCCTTTAAGCATTTTTCAATTTTTACTTGTATCTGCAAGAAAAACCCAAAAATACTTTCCATTAAAGCACAATATCTCAAAAATAGGTATAAAAATGTGTCTAAGAACACTATATATATTTTAGGTGTATGAAAATCCCCGAAACATAAAATGTTACTTGTCCTCAAGTGAAACTTCAAATATTTAAAAACAAAATATGTATGATATGCATATGAGTTTCTTTAGGAGTTACTAAAATTTAGATTTAGAAATATAGTAGTCCAATTTAGAAAAAATAATTAGTAAATGAGACCAACTTAAAGTTTGAAAATTTTTAATGTTAAGAACTATGAAAATATGAGTTCCTCTCTAATTCAAAAATATTGTAAGTTCTCTAAATTTAGATTTTAGTTCCTTTATTTTCTCTACTTAAAAATTTTTATTAAGAATAATTTTACTTACTATATTATATTTATAAGCTTAAGGTTTTATCAAGTCTTATACTTTAAAAAGATCAAATGTAGAACCAATTTTTGATTAGGCACTAATCCTCATGCTTCTCCTCCCTTGCATTTCTTTTCTTTTCTTTTTCTTTTCTTTTTCTTTTTTTTTCTTTTTCTTTTTCTTTTTTCTTTTTCTTTCCTCTTCTTTTCTTTTTCTTTTTATGTCAAGGATTACTATATGTGGATAGGTCTTTAATAATTTTTAATTCCATTTCTCCTTTCCTAACGCAAAGTCATGATATAAATCTTTTACTTATAAATATAATAATAGCTTTGAAAATCATTTTAATAAAAGAAATTTAAG